>NW_026947510.1:24475000-24722500 GCF_034190915.1 Cavia porcellus
GCATTTGAATATAATGTTCACAACATTAATTTTGGCACTCTGACTGACATGAAATGGACCAGAGGCAAAAGTTAATTGCAGACCTGAGGTTAACAGCTCTGATTTATAGTGTTGTCTAGACTATGAGTATACACGGAAAGGACCCTCCCACTGCCTTGTGTGTGGTGAGAATTGTGACTTGTCAACAAGAGAGATGCACAGAGTGATGGCAACTCATTTTCTCAATTAAATGCTTTATATCAGGGAATATTATGAAGTGTGTTTACATGTGTGCGCGTGTGTGTGCATGCGCACGTGTGTGCATGCTCATGCTCAGAAGCAATTTCATTAATAAAGAGAAAATAACTGAGTTTAGTCAGATGACCTGCATTCCAGTCTCTTTCCTTTATCTGAATTAAGTGAATGTATCTTTACCTCAACTTTGAGTGGACAAAATCACATGAACACTGCCAGCTTCAAAAGTCTATGATTATATTAACAGATCTGAAGGCTCAGTCAATTAATTACAGGCATTTAAAAAGGAAAAGCAGTTATTTTTGCATAAAGTAGTTAACTTTTCTGAAAAGAATAAATTACTATCACTCACTGACTATGTTCCAAGTTATCATTTGCTTCTTAAACTAAATTTATATTCTCCTTTCCAGTAGAAATTTTAGGTGATTACATTTTGTAAAGCAACTTGCCTCATGAAGACACCTAGAAACCCAGGGGTCTACTTTGCATGTATGGCATGAATCCACGCAGTTTCTGCTCTTCTTTCCTGTGATTGTTACCATGTTCTCCAGTTACCTCACAGAGCAACAAAATTGTGTGAAATAAAATTTATTGGCCTTTTATTTCCTTAATCTCTTTCTTGTGTGTACCGCAAGTCTCATAATAAGTTCTCAAAGAGTGCTAATGGAGGTTTAGTACAACTCAGAACTGGAAATTCCAAAAGGTCTCTCTATAAACATTTACGTGGAATCATTTAGGATTTGCTTTCTTGGTTTCCAGTAGGACTAGTTATTATTTTAAGTTGTCTTATTTTTATGCACTAACAGTGTGCTTTATTACTTCCTAGCAAACAATAACAGTAAGTAAAGTGGAGACAGTAAATAAATAACGGTAAGTAAAATGGAGATTTACTAAATCTCCTACATTTTGGAATAGTTCTACACATTTTCTTTGTAATTATAACAACCCTATTACTACAAGGATCAAATAATGTATTTGATCAAATATTATTCTGAAGCTGTTTGTGTTTTGTCTTCAAATCCCAGTGAACCCAAGGCTCTCGTCTCCCTAGGTTGATTATGCAGCAATTCCCAAGTCAGCATGTTCTGTGAAGTTGACTGACTTTACAAGAATAGTTGGCATACTAAATATATTTGAACAAGGAGTTAATGAAAGATGTGGTAATTGATTGAAGAATAGGAAAACACAAGAAAATTACAGTTTAGTAAAATGAAGTTTCATATAACTATATCGGTATTAGGTTTTGCCCTAAACAAAAGCTATTTTAAAGGCTTTATTACATACTAGCAATCATATGAGTCATTTCCTTTCTATTTCAGCAACAAAAACCCTGACTTCCTATCCGAGGGTATAATCTGCACCAGCCAGCAGATTTCAGATCTCAATTTTGTGTGTTTGAGTTCTTCAAAAGAAGAAAAAAAAATTCAGTTTGTACTTTCAGTGGAATTTTAAATAATTCCAAGAATGAAAATACATAGTTAACACCACAATCAGATATTAGTCAGAACAGTTTTGCTTTTAGAAATGAAGTTAGAACTCAGTTAAACTTCTCAGACATTCTGAAAGGAAAAATGAAATAAACATGTTTGCATCTTAAAATGACATGCATTGAACTCACAATCACAGATACAGGCACACATGTAGAGACAGAGATACACAGGCCCACACACACACACACACACACACACACACACACACACACTCGCCCAACAATGCTAAGTGCTTATACATTTACATTTTATGGTGAAATTTATAAACTACTACTTTCTTCAAAATCCCATTTTATCTTAAAAGCAAAATGAAACTAGCAGGCATGTAGCTCACTATATTTTAAAAATTGTAGAATTTTGACCTTAATAAAGCCACCCTTTACTTCTATTTTTTCAGGTTTTAAACTTCCTTCTAATGAGGGTTTCAGTCTGGTTTCAGTACTTCCAGTGACGTGATCGTGCTTCTTTGCCTGCACTTTGTCATGTTACTTCCAGGATGCGCCAGGGGCAGGCTGACCGTGGAATAAAACCCAGGGTGACACCAGCTCTCCTACGGTCACTCTTTTCCAGGGAAGTTGGAAGAGCTTTGAATTCAGCTCTCTGTTATCACAACTTTATCTGTGAACTACCTTAGCTAAGTATCAGTTCTAGCAGTATGCTAAAATGGGATGCCAGATGGGCAGATGTGAATTTAGGAAGTTGCACATATTTATTGAATACTTCTCATAAACTCTAGGAATGAAAGAATACAAAGTTGAATTTTCCATATTTCTATTTCAAGAAGTTTGACAATTAATTTAACATAAAGTAGATACAATTATTTAAAATACCTACATAATGAAAACATCATGAAATGTGGAATAACAAGAACTAAAATACCAGAATGTCAGAAAAAATGACTCATTGATGAAGTAATCAGAAACCGAATAGCTATTTTTATCACAATAGAAATGAAAAACTGGTTTTTTCTCACAAGGTATTGAATAGCAACTCAGTAGATTAATTGTATTGAATTTGACTGTATACACAGTGTAGGCAGTATGTTATTAGCTTTAGTCTGAGTAGATTTGATGGCCCTTTGGTGGATATGATAAATCTCCCATCTCAAGTGAATACATAGCACTAGTAAGCAGGACACACCTCAGTTAAAATAGAATCCTTTATGGGTACTCTAAAACTGAACATCTTTATTTTAGTCATCTGGCCCATTCAAGCTAAGTTAGTTCTCTGTGTATACAATTGTCTTAATTGCTTTACTTGTTGCTGGAAAAAATACCCAACACTCATTGTTGGGAGCCATTGAAGCTGGAAATTGACCAACATACAAGGCTGACCATCTCAAGAACAAAGAGCACCCAGGGCAAACCACATAAAGAAGCTGCTTGAACCCAGAGAACACCTAGCCCCAAGACAACCCTAACAGTGGGTTTCTAGGACAACAGGGTGTCATGTGACATTAAGTTGCTAAAATGTATAAATAACCACAGTGAGGGGGGCAGTTCCTTTCCTCCCATCAAGAGGGTAAGGGCTCCATTTCAACCCAGCTTTGTCTCTTTATTTTCTCATCCCCTCACCATCCTTTTTCCCAGAAAACTTTTGGAACTGTACAGGTTGTGGCAACTCAAAAGTTAATGGAGGAAACATTCATTTGGCTCACAGAGTGCAAAGTATCAGTCAGTGGTTAGCTGGCTCCAAGGCAGTATAGCACAGTGCAGAGGGGCCACCTCATGACAGCAGAAGGCATCAAAACCAACAAGAGAGCGAGTGGGACAAGACTTTTCTGTCTCATATAGTGTATGCAGACAACTCAGCCTAGGGCAGGTGTACACTCACACACTTAGTCCTAGCCAGAGCTATGTCAAACCAAACAGTGAACTGATTTACTCACCTTAATCTCAGCACTTCACACTGTAGATTCAGCCATGTCTGAAAAGCTTTATGACTGAATGAGTCTTTGAGGGGACATCTAGACACAAACCATAACAACAACCCTTATCCATCTTTTTATAGTTAAGAATTTGCAATCCTCTTTAAAATTATCCACATACTCCCTTTCCCCAGGATCCACAAGGGAAGGAGTAGTGTATGAAGTAAAGATGTGGTTAGATTCTGAATGTCTCTGAAGGAAAAGACAACACGCTATTCAATTTGGATTGCAAAAGGATGAGAAAGAGGAGACAAAATGACTTCCAGTTATAGCAAGTTATAATAAATATTAGAAAAGAATTCTCCTTAATCAAGAGAATACAGGGTCCCACAAAAAACATAGCTAGAAGGAATGTCCACTTTTAGCTATGTTAAATTGGATTTCTATTAGAAATCCAGGTGGAAATGTAAGACGTGTGTACACAATTCTAGCGTCCAAGAAAGAGATCTGAGCTGGAAACAAATTCAAAGAGTCGTTGGATACAGATTGTGTTTACAGCACGAGGTTTGATGAGATCTGAAGTGGAGAATTTAGGTGGGAAAGGACAGAGGCAGAAGGTGCCCTATCTTGAAGAAACTGTGAGCAAGAGACTGGAACAAAAGCAGGAACAAATGCAACCAATAAGGCAGGACCAATGACCTCAGGGAGAACACCCGGGTGAGGGGTGTCTTAGAGGGTAACAGACAGCAGTGCACCAAGCAGGAAGGAGTTCACTCTTCTTTCAGATCAGGACTGACTCAGTGTTTGCCTCATGCAATGGAGGTGGGAGGGGGAGCAGCCGCCACAGAAAGCAGAGTGAGAGCAATTAGACGCAAAAGGTATAGGAAATTCTTTTAAGACATTTGATAAATAAGGAATGTAGGTGCAGGGCAGTCATTGGTAGGATAAATCGGTCTGCCAAGCTATGCTTTGAGATGCTATAAATAGAATTTTTGTGTTGTGTGAATGAATAAAGGGAGAAAACATCACTGCTCAAAAAGCATCCTTCTCCTACTGCAGAACCTTCATTCTCTGGGTTTTATTCCCCAAAGGAATAGCCTTTTTAATTATCATTCAGAAAAATGCAGATTTTGTTGTTCTATAAAAATGTGAATCACCATTCCAAGAAACCTTTCTTCTCATTACCAAACTGACCAATGTACTATTAATGTAATTTCAGGAAGTAGCTTTTTAAATTACCTTTTCATTTTCTTACCATAGTATTACTTAGAACTATAATAATAAAAAATTCTATAGTCTACTTCTCCTATTAGAGAGCAAGGCCTTTGAAGTCAGGTGTTGTGATATTTTTCACCATTGTTCTCTCTAATATGAAACCATTTGCTTCTGCCTTATATTGTTCATACAAATTAATTCTACATTCATAACAGATCTACATGTCAACAAAAGGTCTCAAGGAAAGTAGGATGTAATTGTTATGCCCTTGGGGTAAGTAAAGAATTCTTAAAAATAGTACTCAAGGGGCTGGGGATTTAGCTCAGCGGCATAAGTGCCTGCCTTGCAAGCAGGCAGTCGTGAGTTCGATCCCTGGTACCGATAAAAAGGAAAAAAAGACAAAAAAAAAAAAAAATAGGACTCAAAAACGATTGGGTATAAAAGAATAATCCATAAGTTGAATTTATTACAACCAAGAGCTTTCATCAAAATTTACCCTCAGTGGAGTCGAAGAGAAAACCTCATATTGGAAAAAGATACTTGGAATTCAAGTGGTACTAAACATGAGTGTTCATAATATATGTACAAACTTCTGCAAATCAGTATAAAAGACAGGCAATCCTATCCAAATATAGCCTGGAGAATGGAATAGAAAATTTAGGAAAGAGACAATCCAAATTACCAGTGAACATACTGAAAGCCCCACATCATTAGTTGTGATTCTCTATGATTAAATAATCAATTGTATATAAATATACAATTTAAATTTAAATGTGACTCTAATATGCACCAAACAGAACTGTTAAGTTAAAAATCTCTAAATTTCAATCCTGTGAAATAGGGTAGACACAGTTCAATGCCAACTCTTAGGTATGGCTGGTGGAATTGTCAAGGTGTGCGGCCACCTTGTGCAATGACCTCCCCTAAATGGGAAAATGAGATATGCATATGTAATATCACCAAGACATTCTTCCAGGGATCTATCTAAATCATAAGGAGAGCAATTTGTTCATCAAAAACGTTTATAAGAATCCTTATAGTGATGTTCTTCAAAATAATTCCAAAGGTGATTTGTATTTCAAAATAAAAGATACACTTTAATGAAATTCACTGTTATTACATTTGCTTAATAGCAGCTAGGATTCAAGAATTATTTTGTAAATAAGGAAATGGCAGCACTATGAGCAACCAATTTATCTGAATATTATCTTAAATAATAGGTAGACTTGGTAGGCTCCACCCTCTGACCAGAAAGTTACAGCTGTTGCCTCTTCCTGAGGAGTACCACACTGCACATTCATTCAGAGCTGGGTACATTCACTGGCCTGGCTGCTTTCTTTCTCTCTCTCTTCTTTCTTTCTTTCTTTCTTTCTTTCTTTCTTTCTTTCTTTCTTTCTTTCTTTCTTTCTTTTTCTTTCTTTCTCTCTCTTCCTTCCTTCCTTTTTCTTTTTCTTTTTTGCAATTTTAGAGCTCCATATCTTAATATAGTAATATAAGAATTTTTAAATTATTTCCCTCTCTGTTACACATATAGACATTAAAAGACCTTATTGCAATAGTAAAATGATCTTCAGTGTGAGAGACTATGAAGTATAATGGGGTCATGACTGGATAGTCTTTACATCACTGCACACCTAAGTAATTAATTTGCTGGGCACGTTGAGAAATCTCAGCTATGAAGACTAGCTGAGCCAGAATTCTATTCTCTCCTATATTAATCATGTTTGATTAATGTGAAATGAAATATCATTAAATAATCTTAATGCAGGTGTGTGGATTAAAGCTACTCTAGAGATTTCATGACATAAACATTGACAAATGATGTGCAAGTTTAAGTTTGCACTAGTGATTAATCTGTTGTTCTGCAGTTAAAATTAATTATTACACTCAGATTTACAAGACTGGCTTAAAATACATTCAACCATTAACATGCTACATTTCCACAAAATTATTTTTGAACACAATATTACATATTTAATATAATGAGTACAAAAAGAAAGAATAAGTCAGAATTTCAATTTTACTTGTTTCAACATCTAGATTCACTAGTTATTTTTTAAATTGTAGAGGCATTAAACCTGATATTCATCTTTCTTCACAGACACTTCATAGGACAGTTTCATCTTCACAGTTAGAGCTAGGTTATGTGTTCTTAAAATTTAACTGCAATTCCTACCATTCTTATAAACATTCTTTATTCTTATAAACAATACATTCAGATGTTCCTATTCTCTTGTATGAATTTACTTACAGAATTAGTAAATACAGGAGACTTGGTGGAAAGATTTCAAAGCCCAACACCTGAGAGCCACACTGCAGATTCTCTCTGCCGTCAACTTGCCTAGTAGAGTCAGTTGAAGCACTTTATACAGGTGAGTCTTTATCTTGCTTTTTCAGAAGCAGAGAGTTTATAGCTTATTTGCAACTTATAATGTTTAGGTAACATTTGCTGTTTGAAAGTATGAGTTTATAATAAAAATTATTTCAACAATATTCAGACCAAGAACTTTTACTTATTAAGTGCTTATTTCATTCTAGGCAATGTTTTTGGCTCTCTGAACTATTGTCTTGTTGAAATACTTATTACATTTCCTAACTACAGCTAATAATAAAGAGAAATAATGTGTCTAGGGACAATATTGGGATAAGTATGAACATGAAGCATATTCAGCAGGTAGAATCTTCTTGAGATAAAATGTCAGTGATTTGTGTGAAACAGTATTTCAAGCAAGTACACTTTCACTTTTTTCTGCAGGTTATAAATTGTACTTTAAGTTGCTTGCTTTGGAAGATGGGAGGTATCATTTAATATGCATTTAATATCACATAATCCTTTTTGTCAAAATCAGTGTTCTGACTGTCAGCATTTGTGTCCTGCAAAAATACTTGGATATAAATAGAAAATAAAGGAAAATTTAATGAAACATTTATAAAAACTTGAAGATTAGACAGATTAGACATGAGTAGGTCCATAGGTTAAAAATTAGTGAATGATATAAATTGCATTTCACTCTTTATTCTTTTTTATTTCATTAATTTCTATTGACTTATTGCTTCAAGTTTACTATTTTTTGCTGTAATAACGCATCTGTTAAATGTTTTGTTTATCTGTGTTATAAAGGAATTGTTATTTGTTTATTACTCTATCTGACGCGTACAATTTTCATCTTACTCCTGAAATCGCCCATCTCTTCATGCTCTCCTATAGCCTTTCACATGTTACCTTTTGTTTAAGATTTCCCAACTCACTGTGGCAATAACTAGAACACCTCTAAATCTGGTTCTACTGATTCTGTCACTTGAAACTTTTTTCTTTGGTTGTTTTGCTTACTAGTTTTAATTAAATTTCAGATATTCTGAACACAAGACTAAAACAAATAATATATATGTATACATATACAATGGCATTTCGAGGAAATGTAATTTCTTCTACACTTTCAGTAGGGACGGGCTCTATAACAAAAGACCGATAAATAAGAAAAGAACAAACAAGTTTACTAGTGCATGCAATGCAGGTCATAGAGGAGAAACTTAGATTAAACACAATTTATAGCACAGACTTCACATTTGGCTTACATAGTATCTTCAAAAAAGGAAAACAAATTTGTAGAGATGTTGCAGGATGAAAGAAACATTCCACCTTTTCCAAGGTCAAGAAGTTGTGGGTTAGTAAATAGAAAGAAACAAATAGGGTCCTTTTTTCTTATGGCATCTTTAGGTATCATCAGCAAAGGAGAATTTATTTTTCTGTCTTCAGGCAGAAGAGTTCCAGATAGAAGTTTTCTTTTTGTTGCTCCTAAATTTCTTTGAGCTCAAAAATAATTTCAATATCTGAGAGGAATATTTGGTGTGATACATTCATGGCAGTGCTTCTTCAGATACACTGTCAACCTGGGAAGTTGTGTCAAGCTAGTCAGAGGCTGAGTTCTACTTGGATTGTGTGATTGGTGTGGCTACTTTTCATCCTTTATCTCGGTCTGCAGTTTCCTCTGGAAGTAAGTACCCTGGGCTTCAGAGTCAGAGTAGAGTAACGGGGTGTTTCCCACAATGTTCCTGATACATATTTCCACACTGGCAGGTAAACCTCTCTTCTACACTCTGGCCTCCTACAGGGTCCACTGCTCCCCTCAACTGGTCAGACATTGTTGACAGACTTAGACGGAAGCCCTCCAGTCTGGTTTTGGTGTGGACTTTAGGCAGCCCTGAGTCCAGAAGTGGGAATTTCTCACGGATTCTTCCCATCTTCGTGATATCTAAACACTTCCTTCCTTCCTTTGGTGGATCTTGTGTGCTAGGAGATTTCTTACTCTTTTGTGTACATGTGTAGTAGGAGACTTTTAACGCATTATGAGGAGTCTTCTGGGATGATTCCTGCCCTTCTTCCACTGGTATTGTTTCTTTGTTCTTTTCTTGTCCTACAGGGGCCTGCATCTATGCTTTAGGGTGTCAATGCTTGTCATTCCACTGCATGTATTGTTCTCTCTACTCGTGCTGCTTATGGAATCTTTCTGTTCTGGTCCGTCACCTTTTTCAAGGCCCCATGAAGGACCAAGATGAAGTAGCAATAGTGATGCAGAGCTCTATCTGGGTCTCAGAGGAATTGTATTCTCTCTAGCCACTTCTTATTCAACTTCAACAATGTGTGAAGAACTTCAGCTAGTTTCTCAGCTGCTTGCCGTGTACCTGGCCTCCCTCCAGCCATATTCTGCCGCTCTGCCATTTCCCCTTTCGCGTTTGGTTGTTCAGCTGGCTTTAGATTTGAGGCCCCTTGTCCTGCAAGCTCAAATGAGCTAAAGAAAAGATACCACTGTGTTATTTGTGAGAGCATCATTGCCCCCACATTTCTTTACCTAAAGCAGAACTTTTAATAAAATGAGATCCCACTTGTTGATTCTTTAAAGTACTTCTCATGCAGTTTGGTTTTTGTACATGAACTTTCTGTTTCCCTATGTCTTTAAGATTTCTACTCACTTTTTCTTGCAGTAGATTTAATGTTGCTCTTTTAATATTATAGATCTTTGATCCATTTTTACTTTAGTTTAATGCATGATAATAGGCATAAATTTAGTTTTAGTCTTTGGTACATGGAAAGCTAGTTTTTCAGTACCATTTAAAGAGGCTATGTCTCTGCCAATGAACATGTTTGGCTCCTTTGTCAAGGATAAGGTGCTGAGTGTGTTTGTAGTTGTGTGCATCTTCTATTCTGTTCCATTTACCATCAGGTCTGCTTTTTGTTTGTTTGTTTTGTCAGAGCATGCTGATTTTATCACAGTAGCTTTGTAGTATAACTTCACGTCAGCATTTGTGATGCCTCCTTCTTCCCTTTGTTGCCAGGATTGCCTTTGTTATTCTAGATCTCTTCTGATTTCTGTTGAATTTAGGAATGTTTTCCCTAGATTTGTGAGATATGCTAGTGGTATTTTGATCAGGGTTCCACCAAATCTGTGAACAGTTTCAGGATTATGGCCATTTTCATGGTGTCGATTATTCCTATACATAAGCAAGGACTATCTTTCCATTTTCTAATATCTTCTTTGGTTTTATTTTTTGGAGTACTCTATTTTTCAATATATAGATCTTTTACTTCCTTCATTAGATAGATTTCTAAGTATTTAATTTTTATGCATGTTATTGTGAAGGGTGTGATATTCTTAATTTCTCTCTCAATAACTTTATTGTTTTTGTATAAGAATGCAATTGATTTTTGAGAGTTGAGGTGTGCTCTCTAATTTGGCTATTATATCTAGAAGTCTTTTGGATGAGTTTTTGGGGTCTTTTATGAAAAGTATCATGTTGCCTGTGAATAATGATAATTTCACCTCTTTCTGTGCTATCTTGATTGTTTTTATTTCTCTCTCTTATAATTGCTTTGGCTAATGTTTCCAGAACTATATTGAATAGGAGCGGTGATAGTGAACATTCTTTTAGGTTGGATTTTAGCTTGAAAGCTTTTAGTTTTTGTCATTTATTGTTATTTTGGCTGTTGATTTGTCATAGATGGCTTCTGTCAGACTGAGATAAAGACCAGTTCTGTAGGGTTTTTATAGTGATTGAGTGTTGAACTTTTTCAAAGCTTTTTCTGCATCTATTGAGACAATCACGTGATTTTTGTCTTTGACTCTGTTGATGTGATGCATTATGTTTATGGGCTTGTGTATGTTGACCCATCCTTGCATTCTTGGGATGAATTCCACTTGTTCATAGTGTAAAATCTTCTTAATGATCTGTTGCATTCTGTTTATTAGTATTTTGTTGAAGATTTTTGCATCTATGTTCATTAGGGAGATTGGCCTGCAGTTCTCCTTTTT
Organism: Cavia porcellus; assembly: GCF_034190915.1. NCBI lineage: Eukaryota > Metazoa > Chordata > Mammalia > Rodentia > Caviidae > Cavia > Cavia porcellus. Next base: position 24,486,115 of record NW_026947510.1, read on the forward strand.
GGTTGGGTCTTTCTCTGGTCTTGGTATCAGGACAATTAGTCACCTCCAGGAATGAGTTGGGAAGAATATGTATTGTGTTTTGAGACAAGTTCTCACTGAGTTTCCCAGATTAGGCTTGGTCGTGCAATCGTTTACATGGGTACCCCACTTTTTATATCTCTGCTAAAAATAGCAGCTTTTTTTCTGTCTAGCAAGTATTAATGACAGCCCATTATTTCTATAACCTAAATATTCATACTGTAATTTTAAACATGGTTATACATTTATTGATTTCATTGAGCTTCACACTTTTGTAAATATCCTTCTCATAATGTTGGTCCATATTTTTATATATCAAATTGTTCGTCCCCCCCAACTTAAATATTTGTATGATTATGTATGAAAAATTCATATTTGTTTTTGTTATATCTTGTGGAAATATTTTATTTATATAAATTAGAATATGGACTTTTTTCTTTAGAGCATCTTAGCTTCTAATCTTTATCAAGTGGAATTCTCTAATCTTTATATTTGAGACCTCTTATTGATTTAATGCTATATTCCTCAAGAAGATATTATTTAGCTCATAATTCTGCATAGATTATCCTTCTCATGGATTTTTTCATTATATTGCTCATTCCAATTTTCCTTCTAGTTCTCATTATCAAACAAAAAAAGGAAACCCTATCTTTTTTATATTTATCTTATGTCATTACCTTATTGAATTCTGCTAACACCAATTTTTTATAAAACATTTAAGGGTTTTTTAGTTATAATGTACTTCACAAAAGAACACATTTTTGTCTTTTTTAAACCTCCACTTATTAAATTTTTTAGTTGCAATAAGTATATCCTTGAAGTCTATATTAAAATGTAATGTTAATTGTAAGGCTGTGTAACTAAACCTGGTTTTTACTAAAATTCAGGTCATATTTTGTCACTTAGAATAATACTTGTACTAGTTTTTTACAAGTAATCACTATTTTACTGAAGCAATGGGATATATCAGTATATTGTTTTTCTTAACTTAAGGTGCTGGAAAGGACTGTTTTATTAAATATATTTTAAATAACATTTTATGTTAATTTGTTCCTATCGGTCCTTTTGGGGGAGGTCTTGCTACGTAGTTCAGCCAGGCCTTGAAGTCATTTTGTAGCCCAGGCTGGCCTAAACTGGCAATCCTCTTGGCTCAGCCTCCTGAGAGCACATGTGTGCACCATCACATCTGATTTTTCTTTCTTCTGTCCATATAATGAATCTTACATGATCGAGTAAAGCCTTCTATGGGCTCCATGCCCACACCTATGTTGCTGAATGTGGATGGAGAAAAAAATAGCTTTGCTAAACTCTGAAAGCTGCCCATTGATCATAGTCCTTTCCATCTCTTACTCCTGTTTTCAAAAATTTGCTCTACATCCTCTCTCATTCTGACCCTTAGTTGTTTGTATGCCTTTCTCTTTCTCTGGAGAAATAGAAGCAATCTGAGGAAATGTCCAGGGACTCCCTTCCACACTGATAACCAACGTTCTTCACCTGCTCTCCCATTGCTTAGAAAAGGCTACTACCACCCCAACTTGGTGTATGTCCCCTCCTCCCTAAGCTGGCCAGAGACATGGCCCAGGGATGTCCCTCTTTGTTCTAATTGATTAATCTTCACCATCAATAGACATAAACATTTTTATTGTTCCAATTATCTTTCAAATTCTCTTCATCCTAATTTCTAACCCCATTACCATTCCAATTTCTCCCTTTCTTAAACTAAAAATTTCCTTAAATTATCTATATTCCTTTCTCCAATTCATGTCTTCCCATCCTTTATTGAAATCCCTTCAAATAGTTTCTCAACTCTGGCACTCCACAGAAATCCTTCTTAAATTTGGAGAGCTTTTCTGAACATCTTCCTTTTCACTTAAATTCTTTTGCAAATCTCATCTGTTTTCAGTTTTAAATAACAACTATATATTTAAAATTTTCAAACTTATTACTAGACAGGAAGTCACCCTTTCAACTCAAGTCTCCTATATACAATCCTCTTTTTTATAAAATGTGCGTATCTAAGGGACATTTAAAATTTTTTTTTATTTAAAGAGAAAAAAGGACATAAAAAAACAAAGCAGTAAAAGGGTGCAAGTAATACAGAATATCAAGAAAAAATATACAGTAAGATATCACTAGTTAATAGGTTACATATTGTATTCTTAGAAACAGTTGTCCAAATTATAAAATTAAAGCATATAAAATGGACATTCATACAGTGATATTGGAGACAGTTCCGTTCAATGATCCAGCAAAAGCTCAGTAATATGGTTTTCCATCCTACACACTCAAACATACCTGTGGTTGTATCCCTGAGTGCACCTTTCTTTCCTCTCTTTTTTACAATAACAGTTAGACTTTTTGGGTTTTATTACTCCCACAGTTCTTATTAATTTTTTTGAAGAGAATAAAACCAAACGTGACTAAGCAAAACAGAGTCAGTTAGAACAGAACATGATGCAAAAATAGAATACCAGGTGATCAAAAGTGGTTACCATTGTGCCTCTTGCTATTTTTAAATTGAGTTGTCTATATCATCAGGTATAATAGAATTGATCAAAACAGTACAGAACAAGACCAATAAAACCTACACTGAAGACTTTATAGGACTTCAAAAAAAGATAATAGTCAAACCATAATGGGCATCGTAGTATATCTTATTGCCTTCAAAGTGGTTGCCTATACCCTCAAACTTGATTCTATCAAACAAAATAGAATATAGTATAATCAGACAGAACAAGATGGGGAGAGCAATACTGGGGTTCAAATCATGTTAATAGGAAAACAAAAAAGTTACTATAATATATCCCACTATTTTTTAATTTAGTTTTTCCTTAGTTGAAAAAAAATGAGAAATAATAGATTAATTTAAAAAGGGGGGAGATTGAGATAAAAGAGGACATTGAAACAGAACAAAGCAGGTCAGAGCCAAACAATTTAAGCATCACTGTGTTTCACCACCAGATAATCTAACATAATAGTAGTCATCATAGTGCCTCTTTCCTTAAATTATTTGAGTATAACTTCTTATGCAATAGCATCAAGCATATCAAGACAGTGTGAAGTCATTCAAGAGAATAAAAGAATTACAGAGTATTTAGAACCAGCTAATAGAAAACAAACAACGGTTTGTATATTATCTCTTTGCCTATATAAAATTTTGTTTATACTATCACATAAAGTAAAATATAGTAAGATACAACGTGTTAAAACCAGTGGAAACAGATGTACAACAGCATTTTAAATTTGATGTCTTCAAAACAGAGCTTGTGATCTCTACCTATCCTGACCTGTACTTGTTCATTTTTCGTCTTTCAGCCTCACATTATTATCACATTATTTGTCTTAATGTAAGTTTTTCAAGCCACAGTCATTGAGGTCATCTTTATTGCTTCAAATTTCCCTTTCATTTTGTACATTAAATCCACAGATATTTATTTGAGTTTCTTTCTGTGCCTCTGTCTCTGTCTCTGTCTTTCTCTCAATCTCTCATCGTGGATTTTTTTTTTTTTTTTTTTTTAGTCTTCAGTATCATTATCTTAATCAAAGGTACATAAACTCTTAACTAGAGGGAAGCCTCCTAATTTGAAAGTGAATTCAGATAATGTTGGATTTCTGTTGATAGCCTCACAATTGTTTCATAAAAGACCAGATAGGTTCTAACATTTTACTCACTACACATTTTGCACTGTTTTTTTTAAACCCATGTAGACAGTGCTCTCCGTCACTTCTGAAGATTTTGCACTGACTTTCCCACTGCCAATACCTCATCACTGGTGCTCTCAGCTCTTCCTGTCTGTGTCTATCCCTTAAGCGAGGCCGTCTTCAACAGAGCTACACTGACCACTCAAAGTAGACAGATGCCTGTCCCCAGGGGTGGGGACCACCCTTCTGTTTGCACTCTCTATTTTTCTGCATTTATTTCACTGATTATATCTAACATACTGAAGAAATATTAACTATTTATTTTGTTTAGCTTCCTCTTGATATTGAGGAGAAAGCGCCATGAGAATATGGTGGATATTTTAAAAGTTTTTGACTATATTCATGATAGACAGAGTAGTGTCCAGATATGTTAGATGATCACCGACAACAAAATGTTGAATAAATAAAGGGAAATATGACCATAATATCATACTTCCTATTTTAATAATTATTCATCTTTATTCTTAAATTAAATGATTTTATAATCTTTCATTGTTCAATATTCATCAGATTTTAAAAAAGGCTTATTTTTAAAAGACCTTTTAAAGTGATTTGGAGAGGCCTTTTATCTTTTTTCTAAGGCCTGAAATAATTTAACTTTGAAAAGTTCTTTCTTAAAGGTTATATAAAATTCCTGTTACATAAACCTCAGCTGGGAATCCATCTGTTCTCACTGCCTTTTTCAATGGTAGATCTTTAAGCATCTTTTTCTAAACTCTCTTATGGTAACTGATGTATTTAAGTTTCCTCTTTTTCCTTTGGATGAATTTTGGCAATACATATTTTGCTGGGAAATCATCCATTTCCTTTAAACTTTCAAATGTCTTATGAGAAAGTTTTGTATATATTTTTATGACTGCTTTAATCTATTTAAAATGTATATTTATTCCTAGGTTTTTCTTTTAATTTTATCTATTTTCCTCTTTTCTGTTTTTCTTCTGAACTAGTTCATAAGGTATTAATATAATTAAATTGACTGTCATTATGATGAATGTTCTAGAAAATAAAAATAAAAAGTGTAAATTGAGATGCGGGGAAACTGGAACAGTTGTACACTGTTGGTGGGAGTATAAAATAGCATAGCTGCTGTGGAAAACAGTATGGAAGTTCCTCAAGACATAAAAATAGAATTATCATATGATCAGCAAGTCCATGCTTCAATATATGTCCAAAATTATTACCGCAGCATCATGGAGAAATATGTGTATACCTGTGTTGCTAGTGGCATTATTTGCAAAAATTAAAACATAGAAGTAACCCAAAAATCTGCTGAATATGAAATAAGTAAGCATCCATGGCACACACACAAATGGGATGTTAGTTATTCATAGAAAGAAAGGAAATTCAGGCCAATTTTCTGATGTGGATTAACTTTAAGGATATTATGCTAAATGACATAAGTCAGTCATAAAAAGACAGATATTGGTGACTTCAAATGTGTGAAGTGACTGCAGGAGTCACTTGCAAAACTAGCAAAGTGGTGGTGGCAGTGGGCTGGAGTTGGGGGCTGAGAAGCTGCTTAGAAGGTTACATGGAACCTGGGGATGCATTTCTGTGGCATAGCACCTGCCTGGCAAGCAGTGTTCTGAGGTTGATTTCTGCACCAAAACAAAAAATAAATAAATGAAAGCGTATAAAATTTCAGTTTTATAAGAGGAAAAACTTATGGAGATGTACATTGATGATATTGCACAAAAATATAAATGCTTATTAATGTCACTGAACTATATAGCCACATAGGTAGATTTTATGTTATTTGTATTTTAGCACAATAAAGCATTGGGAAAATAGTTTGAAATAAAATTGTATTTTCATTTGAAAAATTAATACCATTTTATTTTTCATTACTTTTAGGTTTGTTATCAGTTTATAATTCTTACTTGGGCTTCGTTTGAACTATATTTTATTAGAACACACAAAAATTCCCTATATTCTTGGTTTTTTTGCAAATAATGATGATATTTCATGCTAATTTTTCCCTTTTCTAGAGCCTGCTTGTATCTGGTTCCACAGTTTTAGTGAGGAGGAATATTTTTCTTTTTTACTTTTTTACAGAATTGTAAATTTTCTTGTGACTCTTTTAATAAAGGGATTCCTTTAATTAATAAAATAAATTTTCTTGTGTCTATTTTAATAAAGGGATTCCTATTTAGGGATGTATTCTCAAGTAATTGCATTTTTTGACCCTTTTAAGTATATACTGTTTTATTTATTATCTCACTGTCCCATAACACACTCAATAAAATTTTCATTCCAAGATATATTTAAGTGTTCTTTATTTTATATATTATGGCTTATAATAATACAGTGGAAAGATTACTATGGTCAAATTATGCTATCCATTATTTTCCATAGTTATCTTTCATAAATATATGTGGTAAGCACAGCTAAAGGCTAGCCTTAGTGAATTTAAGTATTCAACACATTATCATTTTCATATGCTTTACATTTAAAGCATAGATATATTCATCTTTCTGACCAAGAAAGTGATTGATTCTGTAAATGTTTCACCAACATGTAAAAAATATTCCGTGTCTGACAATGTAAGATCGTGAGTCAACCAATGATATCACCTTCACATTTATTTATTATTCGTTTAATTTTTAATTATATGCATTTGTAATTTAATTCTTTGGTTTTTTTGTTGTTGTTGTTTGTTTGTTTTCTAAGTCAATTCACCAAGAGTTAAAGTAACAATTTTACTGTTGTTTTATTTACTCAGGTCTCTGTAGTTTTGTACACGTGAGCAGCAGTAGGCTCCTTCTCTATGATCTTAATTTTGAAGTTAGTACTCTTCCAGGTTGCCATTCTTAGTTTGCATTTTTGTTTGTACTTAGAGAATACTTGTCACACCAGCCCTTTTCCAAGAGTTCTTTCAGTCGGGGAACAGGGCAGATACTGTTTCCAATTAGCTGCATATTTGAACCAGCTTCTATTTTGAAAGATGATTAAAATTACTCATGCATTGCTTTATGATGCTACTCTAGTATTTTCTAAAGGAGTTTTTTCAGCCTGTAAATTTGGGATGTTCAAATGTCTTTTTCTGGCCACTTCTTTATTTCTCAAAATATGTTTTCTTCTTTGTCTGAGGAATATCTAGAAATTTTTTTTTTGAAATTCCATTTTTTTCCTTTTCCTTTTAAAATTTCTTCACACTCTTTATCTCTTAGGTCTATTTTTTTGGTTTCTCTGTTTTTTGCCAGTGATATCTTGGTCTAAAATTTTACCTTGTGCTTTGACATGTTTCTTAGCCTTGGTTTTCTAGGTTATTAAATTAGTATTCAATGATAACTTATTTTCAACTCATGTTTGAAGTATTAGTTATGAAATTACGAGTGTGTTACACTTGAGCCTTCGTAAGCAAATAATAATACTAAGAAAACCTGTCGTTTTCGTGACCCTTTCTGTTGAGCTGTTGGGTGCATTTAATGTGTGAGCTTACTTGCTTTGCTTGTTCAGTACAGCTAGGTTCTGGGTGTTGGAAGACTTACACTTAGGCAACACTGAGAGTGAAGAGAGACAAAACGATACATCCTTGCTTGGATCACTAGTAGAAAAACAAGCAATCTTTAAGCCAGAATTGTTAGATGCCGCTTCTTATCTGTCCCCATGTTCTCTACTTTCAGGAAGCAGGAGGTCTCCACTGTCATTTAGTCACATATTTAAATTTAAGAAGCATTTTCACGTAAAGATAAAGCTGACTTCCAAAAAGATCTACATGCAGTTGCAACACTTACCAGGATGCTTTGTTTTGCATTCTTGACTACTGGCGTCTACTGTTAAGGATATATATAGGGCACTCTCTGGTCTACCAAAGGGAAAACACTGTCAGTATCTCTGCAAATCCTTTCACAGATGTGGATGACTTCAACACGCCTCATTCAGAGGTCAGGCCACTGCCCCACTTGACAGGGAAAGGACATAGGGCACCACGTTAGAAAAGGAGGGCAAAGAATGGATGCACAGGCAGCCATCTTCCCAGAATCCTCTCCTCACTGTGTCCTGTCTCCTTTTATTATTTCGATCTAATTCTAAAATGGTAAACTTGAAACAAGCTAATTCTCAAGTTTCCTAGTACACAATCACATTGTATGTTTTATATTATTACATATATATATATATATATATATATATATATAAAAGATGAAAATAGGTAAAATATTAAAGTGTATCCTGGACTAAATTCCTTCCTTGATCAAATTTTAAGCCAGCTCTAATCATTATCCCATTTGGTGTTCTTGACATTTACTACATTAGTATCAGCTTGTTAGCATAAAATTTAGTATCAACTTTTCACCTGTATGGGATGATGTACCTTCCCTAGCTCACAAGAAAAACTGTAATGACCTTGTGGGCACAACAGGCACACCAAATACTGATTTCCTAAGATCACTTCAATGTGGTCTGTCTCAAGGCACGAGCTGGCAAGCAGGGAGAAGGACCTTCCATTGTGCCAGTTGCTAAAACTTGGTGCAAGGCCGTGAAGAGGACACTTGCTGGTGGAGGTCAATACCAGTTTCCTTCATAGATGGTGAGAAACCAAGTGTGTGTTGATTTCTCCCTAACGTGTACTTTGGTGTCTGATTTCTAGAGTTCAGCAGGGAAACACTTTCCCTGCCAGATAGCCCACAGCCTCTGAGACTTCCTTTCTGGTTACCCTGCGTCATCATCTGTGAATTTTAAGCGAGAAGACTAACGGTGATGCTGCAGAGGATTCTGAAGCAGGCTGTCTGAAGTTGTGGTTCTCAATTTTATTGTTTTTCATCACCTTGGACTTTTTGATGAAGTATATTCATTAATTGTCAAAAGCAAAAGTTCAAAAACCAATCAATCTATTGATTTGAGGATCAAGTATTATCATCATCTGACCCAAAAACTTCTCAAGCCTGCTTTATCATTTTGCTTGTGTTAGCTTTTAACTGTTAATGATATAGGTAAACTAAGTGTATTAAAATACCTATGTTTACACTTTGTTTTTAATCTTTCAAATCTTCGTATTTTGGATTTTAGGACTACAAATATATGACTCTCATAAATGAAACAGACTTTTTCATTTCTAGATAGAAGCAGCGTAGTGCATCACTACCACATTCACTAGCCCTAAAATTTTAGAATTTGTTATGTGACACTTTTTAGTAGTGGGTTTCCATGAAATAACTAGCCAGAACCATTAGCATCATTCTTGGAATCTATTATCTCAATATTTCATACTCCTGCGTCAGCCTTTTAACTAAAGGCTCAGTAAAGTGAGAAGCAGATAACTGATGAATTCCTCCGAAGGGGGCAAATTAACTAAAGTAAGAAAACGAGTATTTTTCCCTTTGCACTATTTTGCTTTACTTTTCCTCCTTTTCATCTATACTTCATGATCCCATGTTTCTCAGTTTTAAGATACAAGTAAGCCTAATTCTAAAAAATAATGCTTGCAAATAGTCACTTTAATTAAATGTGAGCAACATTACCTGTTTTAATAATTATAATTTCACAGATTTTAATTTATCTCAGAAAATGCATCTTGTTTACTAGATCATAATCCATGGAAAAGCATGGGAGATACAGTGCTGTATGCCAACTATTTCTTTTCGGGACCTGGTCTTAAAATCGAGAATTATAGTGGCCAAAGTTTTGAAAGAAGATTTGAGGAAGTAAATGCTCATAAATTAAAGATAGGAAAACTCACGAAGAATGATGGATTTGAGTCTGTTGAAGTCGTGATCAAGTGGAGCTCATTCTCAGTTCACTGTGCAGGAGAGCACAGGTTATGGCTCCTGCTGCATGACTGGAAGGACACCTAAGAGTGCGTTTGCCGTTAGCCAAATTCCCCACCTAGCAATACACTCCCTTCCTGCCTTGATGTCCTCAGTTAACCTGCTCCTTTCCAGATTGCTCCTTTACAATATGAAAGAACATTTTTTGTGACTGGAAGTAAAGTGGCAATGTTTTGCTCACTAGAAACATCTGTCTTGTGTGCAAACTCTGGGTTGAAGGAGTCGTTCACCTGGCCCCTAAAACAGGCACTTCAACTACACTCTCTAGTGTAAAACAGAGAACATTTTAGGAAAATGTCTCTACTGCACAACAAGAATTCTAAACAGCTTGTTTTCTATTGAAACTTGTTTCCATTTTTATTATCTGAGTGCTTTTATTATGCATAATGGCAGCAGCGTATTTTTTTAAATACACTGGGCAGTTCAGGCTTAATTTGCTTGCAATAAGTTTAAATTTTTATCCTTTTGACAAGAGCTAGCAGCATGGATTAGCTGAGAACAGCCAGACAGGATGACTTTCGAGCACCTTGAGGGCCAGTCCATGGCTTCTAGAATTTTTTCCAAGAAAAAGATAACCAAGAGGGTTGTGTTATGTGATTATTATCTGAAGAAAAGACATTCATCTTTTAATGAAATATGGCAGAGGACAGTGCTATGAAGAATTCTGAAATATGGCTTAAAAATATCTGCTGCGAAGACATGAGCAAATAAGCAGGCAGTATGATTGAGGGTAAAGAAATGATTCCTTTTCAAATTCTTATATAGATCATGCATATACTTTGATGTGGTTGGAACTGAAGTAGAATAACAGAGATAAACTTCACATGAGTTCACCCTTTACAGGACCACAGTCATGTCCTGAAGATGAGAAACTCACTATTAACAGTAGACCAAAAGATGAAAATATCAGCAGCATGATCCATGATAAAGCAGACCTGCACAAGCAGCAGGTAAATGTAAACTGAAGGAAAAGCAACACAGTCTGATAACACAGTCCTTGGTATTTACTTTAGCCTGTTGTTCATATGAATCTCTTACAAAATATTAGTGTGATTCACGATGTAAATATTTTAAATTTAAAACATTGTAATTTCAATAGTTTTGCACGTACAAATACAAATAAATAAAAAAGAATAAAAGTGAAAAGAATACTCATTTTCTGTCCCTCTAACTGGTGATTTTTTGGTACATTGTACCAGAAAACTTTTCACATATCAGCTATTTACAAAAACTAGAAGCAAATTCCTGCAGAACTTTTATTCTGTGCAGCATAGAGCTTCCACATTACACAGATGATTTGCAGTTCTTCCTCACCAAGCACCAGTCAATTTTTCCATATACTTTGGATGTGGAGGGGAGTTTCCCCAGAAGAGTCAAAGATACATGCAACCTGGGTCCCTCACGAATGTGGTTCACTGAAGAGTTCATGTTCGTGACTATATAAAGCCACAGGCTCCTGCATGAGGCGCAACTCAAGACATTTTACCAGCAACAGGGAGCAGCTCAGAAGACAGATGGAACTTCACTTGTTCTCGCTTTGAAGCTGGTTCTGAACAGCTCACTGGGACCCAGTTCCATGGAAGATAGTATTGGTGGGTGGCCTCGGGCTTGGGGACCCATGATTTACAGCTATGTCATGTAATGTGTGTACAGCAGTATCTACAACATTATTTCCTCTACATAGTAGGAACTAGTTCGGGTTGTAAAATCATGCTGTCTCAGGATTCTGTAAATGCGGTAGCATAGAATGAAGCTAGAGAATGTTTTAACATCCATGAAAACATGCGAGTAAAAAAGGAACTCCTGCAGAAGTGCTGGCTTTGTGTTATTTTATTTTGTTTTGTTTTTATTTTAAAGAAATTAAGACAAAAGACAGAACAAAGCAGATCAGAAAAGAACAGTGTAAGCAACACAGTACTTTACCACAAGACGAACTGATATTAACAATAGCTACCATAATGTCTCTTTCTTTGAAATAGTTGAGTATTAAGGCACTCCCAAAGAATTACAACAGACTGGGTGATTAAACCAAAAAAACTTATTTCTTGTACTTCTGAAGGCTGAAAGTTCAGGATTATGGTGTGAGCAGGGTTGATTTCTCCTAAGATTTTCTCCTTCCCCTGTTAATACAAGTGGTTGTTTTCCTTGTGTCCTAACCTAGTCTTCTTCTATGTAAATTCTTGGTCTCTTTTCCTCTTTTTTAAGGAAACAAGTCGTTTTGGGTTAAGGGTCTGCCTTTATGACTTCCTTTCACATTAATTAAGTCTTGTAGGGGATTACTACAGTATTCTCAAGATGTTAGTATCCAAAAAACCAAATTTGGATCATTTTGAGTACCTCGAATGCATATACAGCACTGACTTCATATTTGATTCAGATGCTATGGCTGTGATGATTTTCAAAAGGATTAAGTGGGCTCCATGTATGAAACCCCCTTATTAATGTTTTACTTTTTATTTAGAATGATTAAAGTGCTTAGATCCTTCAAAATCTGTGGTGAATAAGTGATATAAATTGATAAAAATGGAATAAGGATAAATCAATAATGATAGTATTTCTAATGCACTTTATTTGTTAGAAAGCTTATTATTTATAGAAAAATTATGAAGAATATACAAAATATTTCCATAGAAAATTTTTACTAGTGCACTACATTTGTTATAATTGATTAGTCAACACTAATTATTATAAATTAAGCCACAGTAAGCATGCATTACAGCTCAATCTCTATGTTTTATAGTTCCCTGATTTTGAAAAATATATGCCATCTATTCACTATTAAGGAGTCATACAGACTCCTTATCTTATTCCTAATTTCAGCAGAAAAATATGTGGTATCTCATTACTAACATTAATGTTGCATTTTATATCAAATTGATGAAGTTCCCTTTCAACCTTACTTTTTTGACATTTTATCATGAATGAATATTATATTTTACTAAAGTTTTTTTTTTGGTATAGTCAAAAGATTTTTCTTCACCCTATTGATGTGTTGGATTACATTAATTGCATTTTGTGTATTGAACTAGTTTTGTTGACCTGAAATAAATCTATGTTTATGGGAAGTGATAATGACTGAGAATACTCTAAGATTAATGACGGATGCACAACCGGGCTGCTTACCGTGGCTGACTCTTGCAGTTGGCCTCCTGGTCCTAGACAGGTGGCCAGAGGAGGTGTGGTTTTCAGTGCACACCAGACCCTCAGCTTGTGGGGCGTAATGATCTGCCCTGTGGGCTCTATTCATAGTAAGTGTGGTAAGTTAGTCTTTCAGGTTAAGCATTTTCTTGTTATCAAGTCTCCATTGTTCTTCAATTATCAATATTTTTATCACTTTGTCTGCAAACTATGTTGTGTTCCACCATCCTTTCTTCCTTTTGCTCTAGATTTTCTCATTTCTCTCATTCCTTTTTCAATAACTTGTTCACTCCATTCTATTCTGCCCATAAAAAAATATTTGATGGGAATGTATGTTTTTGTATAATATGGATCTATTTTGTGTAAATACATATCAAATGTTTTAGTAGTTCTTGTTTTCAGTCCCTAATTTTTATATCTTTGTGTGGTGTTGGTGCATATTCAGAGCACATGTTAATTTTCATCCCTTTCTCCCTTCCCATCCCATTTCTCCATCTCTTGATTCCCTTATTATTTGAGAAAGCTCCATCACCCTACTTTTTATTATTTATCTTTTATTTTGCTCTGTATTTATGATTTGGGTTTCTCATTGCCTTAATTTCCTCTCTTTGCTGAGACAAACTCTCTTATGTCCAAAATCAAGGAAGGAGAGGTTTATTTGGCTCACAGATTGAGAGGTTTCAGTCCATAATCAGCTAGCTCCAAGGCAGTGTGGCAGGGCGGTATGAGCAAAATGGAGAGAACAAACCTCTTTTCCTCCTTTATACTGTAAACAGGCTGTCCTCCCAGGAGCTCACATTGCAGCAGCAAACAGAAGAACCAAAACAACACCCAGGATTCAAAGGTAGGTTTATTTATGTCAGTGGGTGCTGATAATGGTTCAATTCTTACAAAAATGTAAGGTCTCAAAGGCTCAGGGAGGGAGATATTATGCAAAGAAATACAGAGGTAGATACTTGGCTGTCTTTCATTGGTTCTTACAATATGCATCATAGTGATCAGTCTTTCTAGAAGAAGTAGTAACAGGAACTGTAATAGGAACTATTAACTGGGCAAGTAATAGAAACTGAAGCATACCGGCTTGGGGGTCATTTTCTGCTACGTTCTCCCCCCTCCCCCTTCAGTTTCCCTTGCAACTCTTGGCTGGGCATGTTACTTGTGATCTTCTGAGAAAAAGCCCAGTTTAAAATATTGTAATCCCAAATATTGTGTACAGTCATCCAAGTATTGTAATCTTTTTTCTAGCTTTCCTCACGATCCAAAAAGTTAGATTTGTAATCCCTTTGAGACGTTATTGGAGTCCCAGCAACTTAATTTCAATCTATCACCCCCAATGCAACCCACGGCAAGAGTAAAGACACCAAGACATACGCCAAATTAAGGGCAGCCAAGGAGTCCTAAATGCAATCCCTGTGAGGATGCCTAGACAAAGAGTCTGATCCTAGGCCTCTCCTAGAATTTATCATCTTGCAAAGAAGGGGGGTGGGGGTGGCTCAGGGCTGAGTGACAGTGAGAATGTCAGACTTACACGAGTAACTTGTGCTGACTAGCCAGGTGGGGAGAAAAGCATCTTTGCAAATTGCAGAGATAAAGATATACAGAAGGATCAATTCACATAATCCAATTAAGGTAGCAATTGAATTGTTTTGGGAAGCTGTTAGTTTTCTGATATGTAAACTCTTGTGCCCAGGGGAGTCATAGCCTCTTTACCTTGAGGCTCATACCCAGTTGACTTTCCTGGAGCTATTGGCCCTAACATCCTGCTGTGCTTGTATCTTTTATAACACTTTGCAAGGAAACAGGGTACTGTCTGTCAGCTTTAAGAGATTACATACCAGCCCCTCAGCTAGCCTTATTTGCAATGCTTAGAGCCAATTGAAGAGAGAAGGAAATATCATAGCCAACTCTCTACATATCAGTATAAAGAAATAAGTCTCCAAATAATCAAAGTTGAAATAATTGCTTTGCATTCAAGGGGAGACAAGAGAGTTGCACCCACATAAAAGAAGCAACATTAAGGTTGTTAGTGGTCCTAGGATGGGCCCTAGCCAACGTCCCCAAGATTGGAAAGTCTTCCACCAGGCATTTGTGATTTGTTTCCCTTATTACAGTGTCTCTCCCTAAGTCACTCTTAGGAAGAAACAAGATTTAACACTACTCTGACAAGTGAGTCAGTTTGACCCTGGATTGCGTCCAGTGCACCTTGGATGCTCACCAAATCCTGGTCAATTATAGAATAAGGGAAGGGCCTTACTGATTGTTTTCTCTTCTGTTGTGGCCACTGCCATAGAGCTAAGGCAAAAACTACAGCTAACAAGAGAGTGAGCAGCAAACAACCTAATATCAAATCCTGGAAAGGTACAAAAATCAAAGGGAATTATGGGTTGAGGTATGGAGCAATGCTGTGAATGATGTCCTTAAGCTTCAGTCATGTGTGGACTGGGTCGGCATCGGGAGTGACCAGAGCAAGGCTTCAGGTGGACTGTCTCTTTAAAATGAGCTTCAGAGGAGATGTCCATTCCAGGTAAATGCTCCAGCAATCCTCTGGAAGGACTCCTTTAACTTAAAAATGGTGAATCTAAGGCTGGATTCCTGAAACTTGTACACATAGTTAATATGCACCTGGGTATGTAGGCGCAGGAGTGTCCATGGGAATAGCTGGTCTTCTAGATCAATTTTATGGAGCTCATTACAAGCTAGTCTTTATGTTTTATTTTTTAGCTCTTTTAGAGTTTTGTGGCCTATATGCTGAGTTTTGCCAGTTTTGAGTCATCTCTGCTACAAATGCAGGCCTGTACTACTAGTAATAATCAAGAGTAGGCCATAGCTAGGGATGATTGTCACAGTAGGACCCTAGAAGCTTCTGTTTTCTTTTTAGTGCAGGTGGGGAATGATTTGGGCCACCCTGAGTAAGCACACACAAGAATCACAGATATCGGTAGGCCTTACAAAGCTTGACTTCAGCGTTTTTAAAGGGTGATGTTTTAGTGAGTTGGATCCCGGGAGAGGCCTAAGCCTCTGGACTGGTTGTTTTCAGTACAGGTTTGGCATCATTGGCAGACAGAGGAGCAGATGCTGGCCAACCATGGAATGTTAGGACTTTTTACGTTGTAGTCAGGATATTTTATAGTTTTGGTGGGTTTCCAAAGAGCAGCAGGAAGTAGCAGACCCTTATATCAGACCAGTTGTGGACCTACATGAGTTTGCTGTGCAGATCATCCTTGAGGGAGAACCTCAGACCAAAGAACTTTGCCCATGATGGGCACAGCGTATCTAGCCTGTGGGACTCCATTTCTGACAGGGCTACTTCCATCCATAAACAGGATGTATTAAGCTTCTGTCAGGGGCTCATTTTTAAGTCCGGTCAGCATAAGTACAGTTCATCAGTTAGTTTCAGGCAATCCTGAGTACAGTTCATCAGTTAGTGGTTGGTGGGCTCGGCTCTGTGGGATGCCTCTCCGAAAGAGAGTAAACAAGTTTTTGAACCTCTGGAAGGCTGAGTCCAGGTCAGTTAATCCTTGATTTTAGAAATGGGTTCTTTCCATTTAAAGGCAAAGGGGAGCTGGCTGACAGGAGCCAATCAAAGACAGAAAAAGGCATTCTTTAGGTCCAGGCATGTGTATCTCAGGTCGAAATTGCCATAGAATAATTAACTACCTAGGAGAACTACATGTACTCAGGAAGAGTTTACACACATTTATTTTGTCTTGAAAGTGCCAGATGATTTTCTAGTTTCGCTAACACTATTCACAGTCTCACAGCAATGATGGAACCTTTGCTTTCCCTGCAACTCTGACCTTGCTATTGCTTAGTTTTTACATGTAGTCAGGCTGGGTGAGGAACACATCATTGTAGAATAACTAACACCAATCCCTTAACTACAGTTTTTAAACATTGCCTCATTGATCTTTAGTTTTTATTTCTTTAAATTACTGTTTGATACCCTTTTCGAAAATATGCACACATACAATGCACATGTATGTGCATGCATGGCTATACATACTGCTATATTTATTAAAAATGTATATATTTTCCAGTCAAAAGTTTCTGTCCTTTTTATGTTTAGTTTCAGAAATTCTTCTCAAATATTTTGATCTAGATACTGTTTTATATTGGTTAGTTAATAGAAATATCTTATCTAATTTTGCAACTACTGAATTTCTTTACATTGTTCATTTTGAGGAATTATACATAATACATTTTTGTCTTTTTTACATTGTTTTTTTTGCTTCATTTACCTTTTGTTTTTATTTGTAAAGCAATCCTCTGATGATAAATAACCTGAGTGTCTGTTATACTTACTTTATTTTTCATGTCATTCTAGTTAATTTCTTCTGATCTGTCTTCTAGTTCATTATGGTGTTGAGTTGCTTTTACAACATGATGATAAATCTGTTGGATGAATATTTAGTTTCAATTATCATTATTTTACATCTGAAATTACAATTTAGATTTTTTCAAACCTACTCTTTTATATGTATTGTCTGTCTGTATAAATTAAGCCGAGTAAATATACCTATTCTAATTCTGTATCTGTTTGCATATCAAATCTTTGCTAGTCAGTTTCTGCTTTTTGTCCTTGGCCTACCCTGCTTATATTTCTAAAGCTCATTTCCGTTTACGCTGAGTGGCCATACTCACAGACATCTCTGAGTATGCGGAGGAACCACATTTTTTCCCAATGCCTGGATTTACTCTTAGCCCAGAACTACTTTACCAAATGATCAGCCTCTAAAATGTCCTTTGTGGCATTTCCAGGTAGCATGGCCTCACACAGCAAGTCTCCTTGGGGAACAGTTTGTGGAATGGAGTTTCCATCAGAAATTATTTTTCTTCTTCCATTTAGAACCAAGTTTCCTTGGACTCCCCGAGTCTTGGAAAAACTGATGAGCTCTTTCTTCCTCTTCTGAGACTGCCAATTCTGGGGCAGAACTTGTCTTGGGAGGCCCGTTTGGGTGGCAAAGAGGTAAGAGCTGTTGCCAACTGGCTTTTCAACAAGTACCAGTGACTCAGTCCCTGTTCCCGTACTTGTCACTATTTCCTGCTCATGCTCACTATTTGGCATGGTTTGGGTATTCCTAATTTTATTTTTGGTTTATTTATCTTTATTATATGGTTTATTTTTGGAGAAATTAAAAGCTTTTTAAAACATATTATTCAGATTTTTATGTTTAACAGTAAGATTAGTTACAGACCTAATCTATGTTCACTTATATAATCTACTTGCCTATGGAAAAGTTAAAAAAATAGCTTGTTTTTAAATTTAAAATCTAAATTTAAATTTAATTGTGGTGCACATCTGTCATAGCAGGACTTCGGGAGGCTGAAGCAAGAGGATTCCAAGTGTGAGCTGGGCCTGGCAACTTTGTGGCTTTGTGTGACCTTGAATCAAAAACAAACAAATGAATAAAAAACAATATGAGGCTGTATATGTAGCTCAGTGTCCGAATTCTGAGTTCAACCCCTAAAACTGCAAATTGATTAATTAATCAAAGAAAAGTCTTATGGCATGATCTGACCCCCTGGTTTCCAACTTGTATCTTCTTTCTAGCACTGTATACAAGCTGTCTTGTGTAACTGCTTGACTTTACATTTATTTTTTTAAGCTTTATCGCTCTCTATATGATATTTTCCTTGTTTGTATATTGGTTAGCTTCTTCCTTATTGTAACAAAGCACTTGACACACACTTCACAGAGGAAACTTCTATTTCTGGTCCTGGTTTCTAAAGTTTCCGTCCATAGTCAGCTGGCTCCAAAGTAGAGACATTAAAGAATGTGGTGCTGAAACTCTCTACTTCATGACAGCTGGAAAAGAAAAAGGGCTCAGTGATCTGATGCAGCCCGCAAGATCACACGCCCATAACATACCCAGAAGTGTGCCTTACTAACGCAGGTATTTCTCAAGCCAATCAAGTGCTCAAGCAGGCTTAACTGTCACAAGCTGTAATTCAGATTTTTATTTCACTCCCCTCAGTAGACATGTATGTGCACCAGGCAGCTTACAGACCTCTCTGTCACTTTTGGATGAGTTAGCATGATTTTTTGAGAAACAGATCAAGCACCACTATCCCCCACCAAAAAAAGAAACCTGCTCAGCAAACTTGTAGTCACACTGAACCTGCGTATATGAAATTCTCTTGAATTGACTGAGTAAATTATACCACTGACTGAAATCTTTAAACTAGTTAAACAGGTTTTTCTGTAAATTGTGAACTGTCTGGAGGCAGCATTCCTCATCTGCTTTATTTGTGGAATTTATTGTTGGTTTAGGAACCTGCATATTCCCCAATAGTTGAATATTTCTAATGCTAAGTGAGCCTGTTTTTCACTTGAGATACCATTTTCTTTTGCATTTCAATTTTTGACATGATTGCATATTTTCTTAAGGACTTTAAACAGAATCAGACTATCCCAGTCAATTTGATTTTAATTTTTGTAACTCACCTCCTGGGTTCCAGAATTATTAATGTATTCAAAGCCTTAAACATCAAGTCTCTTAACCCTCAAAACTGTTAACTAGAAAATTAGTCTTAAAAACGAAATTTTATTATATAGACAAAGTCTATGTACTCTTCTAATTAGTTAGCTGAAACTAGTCTTCAATGTAATAATCTTATTACTATTCTAAAATTGTAGCAGAAAAGATTAATTGTGTTAATAATTAGAGAACTGAGCATTAGCTTGTTTCAACACAGTTGCCTTCATATTATTGTATTTCACTTCACTGAAGCAAAACCGTGTGCAAACAAAATAATTCATTTGCAGGCTAACGTGACTTTTTAAAAAATAATTATTTTGTGAAAACACTGAAATCTTTTTTTTTTTTTTAAACAGACCTTAAAGTAATGCTAGCCTTATGGAAAAACTAAAACTTTTTCCCAAGATCTTCTGAGCTTCTTTTGATGTGCAAAATATAAATAAGATGAAATCTTAATGGCTGATTTTTTGAAGTATTTACCAGGCATTTTGTATTTTACTCATGAACTCTGTCTATTCCTGTGTCTTCAATATTTCTACTGACTTTGTCTTCCAGTACATTTAGTGTTTCTATTTCAATATTTCGATCTTTGATCCATTTTGACTTTATTTAGTGCATGGTGATAGCCATGTGTCCTGTTTTAGTCTATGGCATATGGAAAGCCAGTTTTTCCAGCACTATTTGTTAAAGAGGCTGTGTTTCTTCTAGTGAGCATGTTTGGCCTCTTTGTCAAAGATAGGGTGGCTGAATATCTTTGTAGTTGTGTCTGCATCTTCTAATCTGTTCTAGTAATCCTCGAGTCTATTTTTTTGCCAGTACCATGACAGAATGCAAGAACAACTCACAGAATGGAAAAAAAAAAAATCCAGCAACTGTCTTTCAAAGGAATTTTACCTAGAACATACAATGATTAAAAAAATTAGGTCCTCCAAATTCAAAGACCCACTCTAAAAATGGGCATTTGAGATGAATACACACTACTCAGATGAAGAAATACAAATGGCAAATAAATATGTGAAAAAATGTTCAACATCATTGGTCATTTGAGAAACAGAAATTAAAACAACTCTGAGATTCCATCCCACCCCAGAAAGAATGGCTAGTATCTAGAAATCAACCAATAACAAATTCCAGCAAAACTGTGGGGGAAAAAGGAACACTTCTCCACTGTTGGTGAGAATGTAGACCAGTGCAACCACTGTGGAAATCAGTGTAGAAATTCCTCAAAAAGTAGAATGGAAGGCCCCATTTGACCTAGCTATTTCTTTTCTGAGTATTTTCCTAGAAGAATTGAAAATATCACAACACAGTGATATATGTGTACCCATGTTTATAGCGGCACAATTTGTAATAGGCAGATCTTGAAAACAGCACAAATGTCCATCAGCTGAACAATGAACAAAGATACGGTTTTCTTTTTACACAGTGGAGTATTTCTCAGTTACAAAGAAAGATAAGTTCAAGGTTTTTGTAAGTAAATGAATGTAACTGGAGGTCATAGCTATTAGTGAAATAAATCAGAGTTGTGTAAATATAGCATTGTTTCCCTAATGTAAAGAGCTGAAAGAGTAAATAGGATCCAAAATGTATAATAGCTATTGTGAAAATGAAAGAGGGAGAAACTGTTCAAAAGGAAAGAACAGCTGGAACTGGAAAAAGGAGAAAAGAAAGAAGAGAAAAGAAAATAGATTACACACATATATGATAGATTAAAGTCCTACTAACCTCTATTAGTTCATCAAAAAGAACCATTTACAATTACATTATTTGATCAATTTTTCAGTTCTGTGTCTTGTAATCTGAGCAACTGCTTTGAATATAACAATACACATTATACTGTTAATCTCCTATTGTCTTGTTTTGAAATTCTTTGTTATTGTTTCTATTCTTTTTTATTTTTAAAATAAAAAAGAGCTACTAAACTTAAATTTTTTATCAGTCAACATGATAGCAGCATAAATTCACCAGGATGGAAGACAACAGCCACAGGATCATAAATTGCAAGTTCCCAGTGATGTGTGCTGTGTAAGAACGTGTGCATCCTCTAATCCATGCTTTTTTGGTCTCTATCTCTGGTTATTTCTAACTTTTCTTACTTTTCATTCTCTGGTCAGCCCAGTAGCTGGGTTGCAATTTCTTTCGGGTTACTGTACAGCCAGGTTCCATGGGTGGAGCCGTTTCCCTCCAGCATCCTTGAGCATAGCACAATTCCTTCCTCCTGGGAGTATTCTAGGTTTATTTGCTCATTTTTCTTGTTTTGAATAACAAATATGAGGTCATTGAAATGTCAGGATATCCTGAAGGTTGGATTTTATGTACATTATTGAATTTGGTCTTGTCCAATTTACATTGTCAATGTGAGTTAATATTTAAGTACATATGCTTCATAGCTGAAGGGACATTGAACTCCAAGTTAAACTGTAGGTCATGAGTGTGTTATCATTTATGATTTATTATGGGTGAGTCACTGGGGGAAGCAGCAAAATAAAAACAGAAAGAAATTTAAAAGGTTCAAGGCCAACTACAATGTCAACAAACATTAAACAGCATATACAGAATGAAAATAGAGCATGGCAGGTGTTACCAGGAACCGTTTGTTCATGATTGGATTAGTCACTCTGTGCAGGAGGAGTGATCAGCATTTGAAAGGTCAGAGAGTACAAGAAAAAGTAGAGGGACAGGTGGGGTGCAAAGTTGTGAAGACCTTCCTCCTTTCTAGAATGTTCTCTGTTGCTTTAAGAGATGCTCTGGAACACACATTCCTACAGAATTCCAAAAGTTTTTCCACAGAACTGCCTATATTTAGCCTTCTAGAAAACTCCAAATCCAATCTGTCTTTTTGTATGTTTTATTGGAAATACAAAAACAATAAATTCGCACTTAATTAGCTCATTTGGAAAATATTGATCAGGATGTCCCATTTTCTAATGAGTACTTTCCAATTAGTACTCCACTCTTTTATTAATATAATCTTTATTAATTTAATTTTAATTAATATAATCTTTTTATTAATATAATCTTTATTAATATAATCACTCTTTTATTAATATAATCTTCATGAAATTAGTCAGCCTCCTTTTGGCTTTACATTATAAGAGATGTCAGTTTGATTACTTAAAAAAACAATTAAAATGAGCTGCAATTTTATATTAGACTTTGAGCCATATATGGATAGATAAATGTTCTCAAGTCATCAAACCTTAAAAAGCAACCAAACAGGTAATTATCATATACCATCAAATATAATTATCCATGCTAATTTCCATAAAATCCTGTGAGCTAATACCATATATTAACTGTTAATCATATCATTTAAATAGGTCCATGATGCATTTTCATAAACTCTCTAATCTGCATCTATAAGGAGTGCACATAATTGGGGGGGAGGAAGGGATGCAAATAAATGCTCAAGTGAAAGATTTTTTTTAAATACATTTTTTTATTCCTAAAAGAAAGCATAAGATAAGATAATTCTAGACCCTAGACTCGATGTTTAGGATCTATCAAACTAGCTTTCTCTATAAGGCACAATTGGGAGAGGCCCCTTTCTCTCCTATTATATTACCTGGGAGGCTTTTAAGATCGTCAGGTAGAGAGGCTGTCTTACTACAAAGCTCTTATCTACCTGTAAATCCTTCTCACCTATGAGCAACTCAATGAACAAGCAAATACTCCAAGAAGATTCTGTCGAGGTCATTTCCTTTGTTGTAGCTCTGACAATGTAAAAATATCAGCTATACCACATCATTCATTTTTGACTCCCAGCACTTATAAGTCACTCCACCTGCAAATCATCTGGAATACATTTTACTATTTTAGCACTGTTTATTTGGCATTGCTTCCATTGAATTGGGAGATATAAAGTAAACAGGTTACTCTATTCTTAAATTCAATGTGAAGGCTATTCCTGTGTTAACATTCTTGTTGGACAGAAGGTTTGCTGCTTAAAAACAAGAAAAGGTACAGTTTTGCAAGGTAAGGAAACCCAGGGTGACACATTAAATGACACATTAAAAACCATGGAGAGTCTACTATCAAAATAGGAGTGAGGGCAGGACAAGTGGAGGAAACAGCTGCTCTGGGAAGGCAAAGTCATTAAACTCTTGTTCCCACTGTGAGAAGTTGTTCGCGAACTTATATGAGGCATCTGCAGCAGGGCAGAGCAGTGAGGTCCTCAGCTGTGCTCCTGCTTATGCTGGAAGCAGAAGAGAGTCCGCAGATTCCTGGAGGATGCGGCCCTTGGGTCATGCTGAGTGCTAAGCAGCTTAGGGAAAACCATGTATACACAAGAAGCAGACTAGGGTGGTGAGGCAGAGCTCGCTGTGTTTCTAAACTCAGAAAATCAAGGCTTCAAGGCTTCAAAGCTGCTGAAGGATAAGGAAACATTTTGTATTCCAGACTCCTGGAGAAGGACAAAGTTGTAGCAACTGCCCTTATTACTGATTTCTGTCTTTGAAAAAATAAGTGGGAATCTGGTTAAAAAAAAAATATACCTCAGCTGGCAGGCAAATGGAGGTCTAGCTAGAAAATCAGCACGCTCCTGTTGTCAGCAAAGGCTTTGTTTTTGGAGGGATGATGACTCTGGATGAAATACTCATTTCTGGCACCTATTAAACATTGGTTATGATTACTCATTGTAATTATACAATTAATGTTAAAGGGAAAGCATTTAACTTACATTTTAACTTCTTGCTCGGTTTTTCCAAAAGGTTGTGGCACTGTACTATCTCAACATGAATTCTGCCATCTAGAATTCATGCAAGAAATTCTGAGCCGCTTAAAAGACTCCAATGGCAGCCTCAATGTCATGATTAACAAATGGAGGTATAAAAAGAAGCAGGGAAACCACTGTCATCTGGGTAAGAAACACACAATAAGGAACCCTCACCACACTGAGTTATTGTTGAGGATTTGCCAAAAGGCTGCTTCACTGAATGTTTCTGAAAAAAGGAAACAAAGCTATCTTTGGATGATTTGCACATGAGAAATCAGGCCAGAATATATTTCCTAAACTCAATATCTTCTATTATAAGTTATCATGTATTAAAAATTTCAAAGTCCATGTTAATTCCTTGGAAAAGAGATAGCACCTGATTGCTGAGTCTGAGTGTTTCAGTTTTATTGTGGTGATTAAATCTTGCAAATTTACATTTGAGTAGGTGTGTGGATATCAAGGTGTGTGGGTGGTAGGAGGCAGAAGGAGGAAACAGAAGAGTTATCTGAGGGGAGGTAATGATCTTCCACTTTGACCCTGAAGAAAATGTAGACTTTTAACAGATCAAAGCATTGCTAGTTGAGGGGTAGGATTGCTCGTGTGGATGACTGAGCATTTAGGGCAATGGGCAAGTGATCTCATATTGTTGCCTAAAATCATGACTGTATTTGCAAACAAAGATCAGCCATCCGGCATATTTAGAGGATTCTAAATGTCCTTTTTGGAACTCCATTATTTGAGATGGTATATGGAAGATTCAGAGATGTACAGGAAAGAGCCCTTTATAGTTATACCTGCTTGCTCAGTTGGTTCTTGTGTGACAGTTATGAGCACCTCACTCACTGTATTCTCCAGAGCGTATTTATCATCTTCAGAAAAATAAAGAACTGCTTAGAGCATTAGTCCAACTCATAGCCCCTTTCTTGGAAAATGACCCTGCTTCATCTAAGGGCCAACCTTTGAGCATTCATCTTCACAGCTGTAGTAGCAAACACTTGGTCATGGTTGATCAGGTCAGGGACAATACCTGTGCACAAGCTGAGGCTCCCATTATTTGAGACTTAAAACCACAAAGTTCCAGTCTGTCTCAGTGATGTGCTAGTCTTGTAAGATGCAAATAAGTTGGGAACTGTGAGGCAGCCAGGTCCAGTTATATGGAGCAGCAAGACAGGATAGTAGAGGAAAAGGGGGAGGGAGGGTGTTGTACTCAGGGGGTGCGCAGTGAACAATCAGAATCAGGATATAGAGTTTATAATACTGTTTTATGATGGTCACCCAGAGTTAACACAAGAAAACGCAGGAAATCTATCCACAACAGTAAAGACATAGAATATTTTGCCAAGGGCCTGAATCCCACAGCAATGTCCACATAAGTCCAGATGAAAACCCAGAGCGCATGACAATGCCTCCCACAAGTCCATCTGAAGGTCCAGAGGCCACAAGAAGGTCTCATGCCAGTCTCTTTTATGGACCCATGCCAGGAAGGCCCAAGGGTCAGCGGTGGAAGCCAGAAAGTCCATGCCAGCAGAGTGAAGGAGCTATGCTAGTGAGGTGAGGGTTCTACGCTGGAGTCAAGAAGCCACACTCATAACAAAGACCAGAGCTGTCCTGAAAAGCACCACAGCCATCCTGAACGACATGGAGGCCCCGAGCTCCTTCAACGACAAGCACAGTTGAGTACATGCCAGGAAGCCAGCATGACAAGTTCATCCTAGAGACCAAGTGGCACACGTTTTCCCCTCCAGAGCCAGGAAGTAATGCTTGATGTGAGGACCAGAGCTTCTCAAGGAGAATCAAAAGCTCAAACAGCAACACGTAGGAGAACCCACAATGCTCTACACCTTAATGCCTCAATGCACCTTAAAGCCCAGCTTCTCCTTCTCCACATCTCTATTTATGTTGGCAACTTTCCTTAGGTGAAACATCTACGCTCAGCAGCATGTTGATTTAATTCCACTGGCGTTAAGTTGACTACCAGTTTTTAATCTATAACAGAAGGTTAGAGAAAAGAGAAATGTGATGAGAGAGAAAGAAGCAATTGAGAGAGATGACACAGAAAGGGGGAAAGAAAGAAGCAGTGGTGTAGAGAAATGCACGAGTAAGTGACAGATACCTTATTCCAATTCCTTCCCCATGTTTATATCCACTTACACACACTGGCTCCATGAGACATCCATAGGTGTGCAACAAAGTCCTACTTGATGCTGAAGGTTTGTGTTGCTGCTTCTAAATACAATGGGGCAATATGATAATCTCACGACAGCTTTTAAGGTAGGTCCAAATGTGAAAGCATTGAAAGCAAAAATGTGCAAAGCCTTCTAATTCATCTGCTGACTGTGCTGAGGTGATCTGCACGTGGAGTGTAGCAGTGCACTCTCCTGCGCCAGTGGTGCCGTGCACGTGAATGACGGGTGCAGAGAGGAGCCTGGACTCGGGGCTCACTTTCACTCACTCACACACACTGACAGGACACTCAGAAATCACTTTTTTTTTTTTTTTTTTTTTTTATTTAAGAGGAAAAAGAGAAAAACACAAAACAAACCAAAGCGGCGTAAGGGTACACGCAATACAGAACTACAAAACAAAACAAAACAAAACAAAACAAAAAACCATAACAGTAAGAAATTACCTGCTAGTAGATTACACACTATTTTCTTGAAAATAGTTCCTCAAATCACATTATCAAAGAACACAAGGTGGACATTCAAACAGGGAGACTGCAAACAGCTGTGTTCAATGTTCCAAAAACATTGATAAAGTCAGCTATTTAACACCCCCAAACACACTTGCTGTTATATCCGTTAGAGCTCTTTTTCTTTCTTTTTTTTTTCCCTCTCTTTTTTACAACAAAATTTACACATCTTGGATTTTATTACTCCTTAGTGCTTATTACTTTCTTTGGGGGGGGGAAGAATACAGTCAAATATGGCAAAACAAAGCTGTCAGTCAATACCAAGGATAGACATAGCACATGGTGTAGAACAGAGTACAAGTTTATCAACAATGGTTATCAACGTTGTCCCTTGTTTCCTTAAGAAGAATTGTCTATCTTATTAGATATTATAAAGTTGGACAAAACAGTAGAGAACAAGACCAATAAAACTTAGGCATTGTAAACATTACAGGACTTCCAAAGAAGACAATAGTCAAACCAGAATGGGTATCTTAGTGAATCTTATTGTCTTCAAAGTAGTTGCCTATGTCTTCAAACTTGATACTATCATATAGAATGGAACAGAGTCTAATCAGTCAAAACAAGATCGTGGGAGTACTACAGGACTTCAAAACAAGTTAATAGGAAATCGAAAAGAGTTACTATTTATATATCCTAATTTTTTTGAATTTTTTCTTTAATTAAGACAAACATAAGAAATGACTAAATAATTTTTTTTGAAACAATAAGGGGGAGATTGAGATAAAACAGGACATAACAATATAACAATAGAGGTCACAGCATGACTGTTTCAATAACCTAGTACTTCACCACCTTATAACCTGACTTAATAGTAGTTACCATAGTGTCTTTTTCCTTGAAATATTTGGGTAAAACTTCATATACTCTAGCTTCAAATATTTTCATATCAAGAAGCCCAGAATAAAGCCTTTCTAATTAATGAGTGAAAACTTTATAAGGCTTCAAGGCCACCTAATGGGGAATCATGATTACCACATATTTTCATATATTTGAATCATTACTTACATTAGGGAAACTATTCGGTATTCACACATGCGAGATTGATTTATTTCACTAATGAGTATGGTCTCAAGCTGCGCCCATTTATTGATAAATATCTCAATGTGATCCTTCTTTATAGCTGAATAATACTCCATTGTATAGAAATACCACAACTTTTTTATCCATTCCTCAGTTGATGGGCACTTGGGTTGTTTCCAAGATCTGGCGATTACAAATTGTGCTGCTATAAACATAGGTGCACATATATCACTGTGGTATGATGCTTTCAGTTCTTCTGGGAATATGCCTAGAAGTGGAATAGCTGGAATAAATGGGATTTCCAGTCCCAACTTTTTGAGAAATCTCCAGACAGATCTCCACAAAGGCTGTACCAGTCTACACTCCCACCAGCAGTGCAGGAGAGTTCCTTTTTCCCCACAGCCTCTCCAGCATTTGTTGTCGGTTTTCTTGATCCTGGCCATTCTTTCAGGAGTGAGATGGTATCTCAGTGTGGTTTTAATTTTCGTTTCTCTAATGACCAATGATGATGAGCATTTTTTCATGTATTTATTTGCCATTTGCATTTCTTCATCTGAGAATTGCATATTCATCTCAGATGCCCATTTTTGGATTGGATCTTTGAATTTCGGAGGTCTGAGTTTCTTTAATTCTTTGTATCTTTTAGACAAGAGGCCCTTGTCTGAGAGAGAGTTCACTAAAATCTTTTCCCAGTTTGTGGGTTTTCTTTTCACTATGCTGGAGATTTCTTTTGACATGCAGAAACTTTTTAATAAGAAGTGGTCCCAGTTATTGATTCTGGGAAGTATTTCCCGTGCGGTTTGAGTCCTGTTCATGAATTCTTTACCTACTCCTATGTCTCCAAGGTTTCTACCTATTTTGTCTTCCAATAGATTTAGTGTTTCTGTTTTAATATTCAGATCTTTGACCCATTTAGATTTTAATTTAGTACATGGTGATAGACATGGGTCTAGCTTTAGTTTTCGGCAAATGGAGAGCCAGTTTTTCCAGCACCATTTATTAAAGAGACTGTCGTTCTTCCAGTGAACCTGCTTGGCTCCTTTATCAAAAATAAGGTGGTTGAGGTGTTCGTAGTTGTGGTTGTATCTTCTAATCTATTCCACTGATCTTCAGCTCTGTTTTGATTCCAATACCATGTTGATTTTACTACTGTTGCTTTGTAGTATAACTTCAAGTCAGGGATTGTGATGCCTCCTGCTTTGTCTTTGCTGCTTAGAATTGCCTTTGCGATTCTAGGTCTCTTCTGGTTCCAGATGAAATTTAGGAGTGATTTCTCTAGATCTATAAGGTATGTTGATGGTATTTCTATTGGGATTGCATTGAATCTGTATAACAGTTTTGGGAGAATGGCCATTTTCACAATGTTTGTTCTTCCTATCCATGAGCAAGGGATGTCTTTCCATTTTCTGAGATCATCTTCAATTTCCTTTTTCAGTGTATTATAATTTTCACTGTATAAGTCTTTCACTTCTTTCGTAAGAGTAATTCCTAAATATTTCATTTTTTGCTTGCTAATGTGAATAGTCCAGTTTCTCTTATTTCCCTCTCTGTAATTTTGTTGTTCATGTATAGGAATGCTATTGATTTCTGAGTATTGATTTTGTATCCAGCCACATTACTGAATTTATTTATTGTATCTAAGAGTATTTCAATGGAGTTTAGGGGGTCTTCTATGTAGAGTATCATGTCATCTGCAAACAATGATAATTTAACTTCTTCTTTTCCTATCTTTACCCCTTTTATTTCTCTTTCTTGCCTAATTGCTCTGGCTAGTACTTCCAGTACTATATTAAATAGGAGTGGTGATAAAGGACATCCTTGTCTTGTACCCGATTTTAAAGTAAAGGCTTTCAATTTTTGGCCATTTAGTATGATGCTGGCTGTTGGTTTGTCATAAATGGCCTTTATTATATTGAGGTAAAGACCATTTATTCCAATTTTCTGTAAAGTTCTTATCATGAATAAGTGTTGGACCTTATCGAAGGCTTTTTCTGCATCTATAGAGATGATCATGTGATTCTTATTTTTGGCTTTATTGATATGGTGGATTACATTTATTGATTTGCGTATGTTGAACCATCCTTGCATTCCTGGGATGAATCCCACCTGGTCATGGTGTATACTCTTCTTGATGATTTGCTGGATCCTATTTGCCAATATTTTATTGAGGATTTTTGCATCTGTGTTCATTAGGGAGATCGGTCTATAGTTCTCTTTTATAGTTGGGTCTTTCTCAGGTTTTGGTACTAGAGTAATATTTGCTTCCAGGAATGACTTAGGAAGGATTGCTTCCCTTTCAATTTCATTGAATAGTTTGAGGAGTGTCGGCATTAGGTCTTCTTTATATTTCTTGTAGAATTCTGCAGTGAATCCATCTGGGCCTGGGCTCTTCTTGGTGGGCAAGGACCCAATTACATTCTCAATTTCATTAGCAGAGATTGGGTTATTCAACAGTTTTATATCCTCTTGATCTAGCTTTGGTACTTCATATGCTTCTAAGAATCTGTCTATTTCTTCTGTGTTATCAAACTTTTGAGAGTAGAGGTTTTCGAAATAGGTGTTGATGATCCTCTGTATTTCTATTGGGTCTGTAGTGATTTCTCCTTTTTCATTTCTTATTGCATGGATTTGAGCTTTTTCTTTCCTTTTTTTAATAAGGTTGGCTAGGGGCTTATTGATTTTATTTATTCTTTCAAAGAACCAACTCTTTGATTCGTTGATTCTTTGGATTGTTTTCTTAGTCTCTATTGCATTGATTTCTGCTGTGATTTTTATAATTTCCTCTCTTCTTTTGGCTTTGGGCTTGACTTGCTCTTCTTTTTCTAGCTGTTTGAGGTGTAGCATCAAGTTATTTATTTGTATTCGTTCTGTTTTCCTGATGTGGGAACTCAGTGCAATAAATTTTCCTCTCAGAACGGCTTTCATTGCATCCCACAGATTCCGGTAAGTTGTATCTGCATTTTCATTTTCTTTTAGGTATTGTTTAATTTCTTCTGTGACCCAAAGATTACTCAAGAGTGTGTTATTTAGTTTCCATGTGTTTGCGGAATTTTTGCAGTATCCTTTGTCATTAATTTCTAATTTCAGAGCGCTATGATCCGATAATATGCAAGGGATGATTTCAACTCTTTTGCATTTGCTTAAATATGTTCTGTGAGCTAATATATGGTCTATTTTAGAAAATGATCCATGTACTGCTGAGAAGAATGTGTATTCTGATGTTGTTGGGTGGAATATTCTGTATATGTCTATCAAACCCATTTGTTCACAGGTGTGATTCAGTTCTGTTATTTCTTTGCTCATTTTCTGTCTGGTTGATCTGTCCCTTGGTGTCAGTGGTGTATTAAGGTCTCCTGTTACAATTGTGTTACTGATAATTTGACTTTTCATTTCTGTTAATAATGGTTTTATATAACTGGGTGCTCTGGAGTTTGGTGCGTATATATTTAAGATAGTTATCTCTTCCTCTTGGAGTTTTCCCCTTACGAGTATGTAGTGACCTTCTTTGTCCTTTATGGTCATTGTTGGTTTAAAGTTCGCATTGTCTGCAAACAGAATGGCTACTCCTGCCTTTTTTTGGATTCCTGCTGCATGAAGAATTGTTTTCCATCCTTTGACTTTCAGTCTGTGAGTATCTTTCTGGGTTAGATGGGTTTCCTGTAAACAGCATATGGTTGGATTTTGTTTCTTGATCCATTCTGCTAGTCTGTTTCTTTTGATTGGTGCATTGAGACCATTTACATTAATGGTTATTACTGTTAAATGCTGGTTAATTGTAGGAATGTTATCTCTCTGCTGTTGCATCTTTATCTTTCGGTTCTGTTTAATTATTTGCTTTGCTTAGTGGTTTTTTCCTTTGTGTATCTAAACTGTCTTTCAATATTTTTTGCAGGGTCAGTTTGGTGTTCATGAAGTTCTTCAGCTGTTCTTTGTCATGGAAGTATCGTATTGCACCATCTATTTTGAATGATAGTTTTGCAGGATATATCAGTCTTGGTTGGAAATCATTTTGCTTTAGGATCTGGAATACTTCACTCCATGCTCTTCTTGACTTTATCGTTTGTGCTGAGAAGTCTGCTGTGATTCTGATAGGTTTTCCTTTATAAGTGATTTGTCTTTTCTCTCTGACAGCTTTTAATAATCTATTCTTGTGTTGGATTTCTGGGATGGTGACTATTATATGTCTGGGTGTAGTTTTATTTTGGTTATGACTGTTTGGAGTTCTATATGCTTCACTGATCCTGCTGTCAGTTTCTGATCTCATGCTTGGGAAATTTTCAGCCATTACTTCTCTAAATATCCTCCTGACATCCTTCATGTTGTCTCCCTCTCTTTCATTAATCCCTATCATTCTTATGTTATTCTTCTTTGCATCGTCTTGCAGTTGTTGAATTGTTGTTTCCTGGTTCCTTGTTATTTTCAAAAGATCTTTCCTTTCCTGTTCACTAGCTGCAATCCTGTCTTCAAGGTCTGAAATTCTATCTTCACTTTCATTAAGGCGGTTTTTACAACTTTCAGTGGAGTTTTTTATTTCCTGTATATCTCTGTGCATCTGCATTATGTATTCTGTTTGTTTCTTATATTGCTCGTCTAGGGATTCTATCTTTTGTTTAGTTCCTCCAATTTTTTATCTGTGTTTTCTTTAGATATATTTAGAATCTCTTTCATTTCTTTTATCATTTCTTCTTTTATCTGGGAGATTATTTCGAGTTTGAATTTCTTTAAAGCTTCCTGGAGTTGCTTGTCAATTTCAGTGGCTATTGTGTCCGATATATGAGGTGGATGGGATATATTTTCTTCTATATACATCGCTCCTAGGGTTTCTTGAGATGGGCTGGAGGTTTGAGGTTGTAATTTGGTCTTTCGTTTTGTCATTTTCCTATATTTCTGTGTTTCAAGTGTTATTTGAAAGCTTCTTCAGGATCTGTTGAAAATCCCCTTCTATGTTTGGAGCTACTGGGACTCTGGCGCCGCACTACTCCAAGCCATTAGGCCTACAGAACCAGTGGCCCTCCTCTGCCTGCTCAGAACTCCGCAGTTCCAGACAAGCTGGGCCTCAGGGACACTGTGCGCCCACCTGCCCCTTGGAAGCTCCACAGTTCTTCAATCGCAGCCGGGTTAGGGTACTCACCACAGGCCGCAGTGCTTCAGGAACCTGTGGACCCTCCCTGGTTGCAGAGATATCCACAGTCCTCCAGACACGCAGAGAGGCCGGTGAGGGCACCCCAGATCTGCCCAGCTCCTCCTCTGCAGACCTATGGCCAGGCGCGGCCTCAGAAATCACTTTTATCTCTTCAGCCTTCAGAGCTGCTGTTTGCTGCACCATTGCTGGGCTGGTGTCTGAGGCTGGTATTTTTCTCTAATTGAAGCCTTTAATTCTGCTAACCTTGCCTTTTGTGTGGCCTTCTTTGTTCTATGATTGTAAGAAACTGAGTCTCTGTCACATATGCATTTCAGGATGCCAAAGGGACCTCTTGGACACTGAAATAGGATATGAGTGTGCTAGTCATTGAAAGCCTGGCCCAAAGTAAGCAAGTAAGTAAGTGGTGTTTCACTATCTGTAGAATTTCTATGTGCATTGCAGTCTTTTCCAGCTCCTTTATTTTTAGGTGGGGATCCGTGAAAAAAAATCTTGCATTGTTCTGAGAAAGAAAAGGGCAGGTATGACTTGTGGACTGAAGTCACGGGGAGGCAGCTGGATTTGCTGTGCAGTTCCTCTCCTGCTTGACTGCCGTGTTTTTAGGGATACAAGACAAGATGTGCGAGCCTTTATCACACAGGATACTTACATGACAAGACACAACAAAACCTTTCTATGGCCTGTGTTGCATAACTCTTTTATAGAGAAATAACCTCTTTGCTATTAAATTGTAAAATGTAGAGATCATTGAGCAGTGCAAAATCATCTCTGGCATGAGGAAATAAATCCTGAGCCTTGCAGTGTGTCCACCAGGGCCAAGGCAAGCATCTTACTAAGAAAGGAGCTAGCAGAGAACCATTTGCAAATTGCAGCTACATACAAATTCTTCTAATCTGGAATTGTCTGCTTTTCTCCTTTCTTGGTATCCTTTAGGAAAGAAGAAACACAACAGGAAGTAGGAACACTTGTCCACGATGGGATCTTGGTGTTTCAACAGATCTGGGTTTCTGCCAGGCTTCCTATACACTGTTTGACCTGGGAGACTGTTAAAAAATCTAAGCTTTAGAATCCTTACCTGAAAGGACAGAGACAATGAAGATACCTGATTCACAAAATTGTCAGCACGAACAGCACTAAGGTGCCTGAAATGTTGAAAAGAGAGGAGCTACTGTGATTAAACAACGAGTAAGCAGACTGACCACTTAGAAAGACGTGTGCCCGGCAGTGACTCAGGTGGGGAGTCTGATACGGCCCTTTCAACTTTGGCCTTGCTCAGGAATAGAGCCAGGTACACAGGTTCTCCAAACAGTGCCAACCTGATCACGAGTCTAGGTTGCAGAGCTCTTCACGTGTTTGCAGATGTATGTGCCTATGAGCTCTACTACTGCAAAGTTTGACAAAAACAAGGGATAATTTATCTCCTTGAAAATTCACTAGAATCTTAGTCAACTGTCCCTCAGACAAAGGACTTCTATCTAGAACATATAAAGAATTAAAAAATATCAGACCCCCAAAATTCAAAAACCCAGTACAAACATGGGCATCTGAGATGAATACACAGTTCTCAGATGAAAAAAATACAAATGGAAAATAAATACATGAAAAAATGTTCAGCATCATTACTCATTAGAGAAATGCAAATTAAAGCCACACTGAGATTCCATCTGACTCCTGAAAGAATGGCCAGGATCAAGAAAACTACCACCAACAAATGCTGGAGAGGCTGTGGGGAAAAAAGGAACTCTCCTGCACTGTTGGTGTGAGTGTAGACTGGTACAACCACTGTGGAGGTCAGTCTGAAGGTTCCTCACAAAGCTGAGATTGGAAGCCCCATTTGTTCCAGCTATTCCACTTTTAGGCATATTCCCAGAAGAATGGAAACATCATACCACAGTGATATATGTGCACCTATGTTTATAGTAGCACAATTTGTAATCGCCAGATCTTGGAAACAATCCAAGTGTTCATCAACTGAGGAATGGATAAAAAGATGTGGTATTTTTATACAATGGAGTACTATCCAACTATCAAGAAGAATCACACTGAGGCTGTTTATAGGTAAATGGATGTGACTTGAGACCATACTCATAAGTGAAATAAATCTGACTCACATGTATAAATACTTTATTGTCTCCCTAGTATAACAAACTGAAAGAGTGAATAAGATACAACAGCTTCAATAAATATTATAAAAGAGTAAGAAACTGCACAAAGGGGAAAGAATAACTCAGGGAAAAAGAAAAGGAAGGGAAAAGAAATAATATATAAATTTGTATAAACACACAACATAGCTACAGATGATTGTGCCACTAAGTCTATTAGTTCTTGGAACAAAACAATTAACAGTCATAGGACTGGATCAATTGTACATATTTATATCTGGTGATCTGAGGAACTCTTTTGAAGATAACTATGCAAAATAACAACCTTTAGTTATTTTCTACTCCCTTGTTTTAAATGCTTACATTGTCATTTTTTTTTGAGTTCTTTGTTGTTATTTGCTTGTCTGTTTGTTTCTTGTTTATCTTGTAATTAGTTTTGTTTTTCTCCCTAATACATAAAGGATAGATGTACATTTATAGGCTTATACATGCCTACAATTTCTCCTGAAGTTTATAAGAATTGATTTTATTATGTGTGATGATATGAACAGCTACTTTGAAGACAACAAAATATTACAGTAGCCATTGCTGATTTCCCATCATCTGGTTTTGAAGTCCAGTAATGCTTTTATTCTTTGTTTTGATTGGTTTTAGTCTGCTTTCTGTTATTTAATTTCAATATGTGTGAAAGTATGGATAGTTATTTTGAAGAGAACAAGAGACATTATAGTAGCCATTGTTGATTTTCCTATTGTCTGGTTTTGAAGGCCTGTAATGTTTTCATTCTTTTTTTCTGATCAGTTTTATACTATCATGTCTTGTTTTAATTCATTATGTGTGAAAGTATGGGCAGCTATTTTGAAGCAAACAAGAGCCACTGTTATGGTAGCCACTGTTATGGTGGCCACTGTTATGGTGGCCACTGTTATGATGGCTACTGTTATGGTAGCCACTGTTATGGTGGCCATTGTTATGGTGGCCACTGTTATGGTAGCCACTGTTATGGTGGCCACTGTTATGGTGGCCACTGTTATGATGGCTACTGTTATGGTAGCCACTGTTATGGTGGCCATTGTTATGGTGGCCACTGTTATGGTAGCCACTGTTATGGTGGCCACTGTTATGGTAGCCACTGTTATGGTGGCCATTGTTATGGTGGCCACTGTTATGGTGGCCACTGTTATGGCGGCCACTGTTATGGCGGCCACTGTTATCGTGGCCACTGTTATGGCGGCCACTGTTATGGCGGCCACTGTTATGGTGGCCACTGTTATGGTGGCCACTGTTATGGTAGACACTGTTGATTTCCTGTTATCTTGTTTTGAAATCCTGCATTGCTTCCATTGTTTTGCTCTGACCTGCTTTGTTCTATTTTCTTTAAAATTAAAATTAAAAAGAAAATTCAATAGAGAATAACAGACCTTTTTGTAAGGAGGCTTTAAGTTTCCTTTAAAAAATCAGAATTTCTTTAAAAAGCAGAAGTAGTTCATACAAAACAACTTAATTTCAGTCATAGATTTCTGATTAACTTTCAAGCTTGTTCTAAACTTCCTCTCTTCCCTGAGTGAGGGAGAGCTAGCAGAGCAGGCGGGACTAGCTTTCCTGACTGCATAGACAGCAATTTCAACTGTTATGGGTGTGCTGAGAAAACATGGCAGGAATCTGTCTATCGTGAGTGAAGAACTCAGCAAAATGACAAACGTCCTCTACAGGAGTTGAAGCCAAAAATTCTCAACAAGGAACAAGGTGAGTCACCATCTCTTCGTGTTCATAGGGTGAGGTTTCCTCATCTGCAAGAAGAAAGTGATCGAACTTGTTACTAAAATCAAAGCTTTTGTTGTTCAATGAGACTTTTTCATTTTTTTTTTTCCTTCTGAAACTGGCGATAAGGTTGAAGCTGGCGTCCCGTTGCGTAGTTTAGTGGCATAGTTGCAAACTCAAAGTGCAAGTCTACAAAGACTAAACATGCAGTGTGACAGATATGAAGGTCTTCCTTGCAAGAAGTTTACAATTGCGGACCAGCTTCTAAAGCAATGCCGTCTTAAATTCCAAAAATCACACAAACAATGGTAAAAATGGATTTCTGCTACTGAGAGAGCACGGAGAGCCTGAGGCACAGCGAAACCGGGGCGGGAGCTGTCCTTTCCCATCCTTTCTGTCTGCCTGGACACAGAACTAGAGCGTGTGTACTTGGTTCTGTTTGGTGAGAATTCCACTGGTCTGTATATAGATTACTCTGGAGGACTATTATTTTATTTTTGTTGTTTATCATTATTATGGGCAAAAAATAAAATATGCTTTTCTTTTCTACTCTGTATATTAACTCACAATATGATTTTTAGAAATACTCTCTACTCTTAACCCAAAAATCTGAGACACTTGTCTTCATTGTCTTCTTGGGATTTTTGCAGCTTCAGTGTCAATCTCAGCATAATTTCATTCACCACTGTTTTCTGGGTAGCAAGTTCTCCTTACTTAGGAAGGTCTACTAAATTGCAAATGTGTATTGCCCTCTTTGGAAACAGCTCTACAAATGTTTTTTCAGGAGTTACATCATTTGCAATTTTTTTCTGTATGCCTCATCAGTGAGATTAACAACTTAATAGTCAATCCATTATTTCCCACATGGTAATTGCCATGAGAACATCAAATCTGTTGCTATCTCTGTCTTAAGCTCCATCAGGTCTTAATGCTAGTTTCTGAGCAGAGAACAGGGATGGTATTGGTGGTAATTCTGGCAGAAAGAATTCAGCAGACAAGAAAGTCGGTTTTCAAGGCACCTCAACAACCTAGACGTAGGCTAGAACTCTGACTCTGCTAAAAATGGACTATTTCCTTTTCATTTTTGCCCTGGTACAGAAGGACTAGTGAACAAAAGACAAGATGCTGCTCCAGATGTGATGCGTACTGGACATGCTTTCCCCACCCTGCAGCATCCATGTCACACAGATGGAAATGTGCACGCCATCTCCCCAATGGGCTCTGGCTACTGGAGTGTTCCCTCTGAACTTTGAAAAAAAGCCATGAGACAGAAGGGTGAAGATTAAGTCATTCATTTTGTGCCTTCTCTCTTAGTAGTTCTGCACCTTTAGAAAAGTTATATAACTTCTATGAGCTTCATTTTCTCAGGTATAAAAGACATAAATCGTTATGTCTTGGGTTACTGTAAATGTTAAACAACACAGCACAAATAGAATTAAGCACATCTCCTCATTGTTCACTGATGTAAAGCAGGTCAGCTTCTCCACGGACACTGGCTTGAGCTGTACCTTCACCCATATCCACCTGCTCTCCTGCTGGGAAGCAGCAGTGAGAATTCCTCCCCTGCGAAAGTGGATTACTGTTTCTGTCACCAGTTCTCACCTCCTGTGCCCTTCTCAAGATATATCACCACTCTTGCAATGCTGATCTCAACCATGCACAGATCTTCCCACGTACATAAACCACACCTTCATAGTCTTTAGAAACAAATAAAGCCAACGAACTCCAGACTCTTTGAAAACCATGTTCTTCTCCTCTTGTCCCCTTTCTTCACTCCTCTTTTAGAAAGGCTCCTTCAAATTCTGTCCCCATGAATCTCCAGCCCATGTTCTCACTTCCTTTAATTCTCCTTTTTTATTTAACACCTGTGATTTTGGAGTCCTATTTTTCCTTGTATTTTCAGCATACTCTTTGTCCATCCATTTAAATGTTTCATCGCAGATCTAGTTCTGTCCCCAGTAGCCTCAGATGGACACTTCAGACACCAGTCAGGTGCATCTCTCCAGAGCTGATGGACCCTTCCACTCGGGCTTGTCCCTGAAGCTCCTTTCAGCATCATGCCCTTCAGCTCGGCCCGGAAGGGGGTCCTGTTTTCCCACTTCTCCTGATGTTTCTTTCTTAGCTCCTCCTACTATGGGGAGGTTCCCAAAGCCCTTCCTAAAGCCAAAAGCCTGGGAGAGCAAAGTGTTAGACCCTTTACTTTCCTGGGTGAACAGCTGAGCACAGGATCTACTTTAGGAATCATTTTATTTTAGGATTTGAAGTGCTTCCTGCTTTTAGAATTACTTTAAAAAGTCCAAAGCCATTCTGGTCATGGATATCTTATATAGGATGTAGAGTTAGTTTTAATTTTGCTCTTTGTAAGTGTGTGGGACATTCATTCCCTTTGCATGCTGATACAGTACGCTGATTTCACAACAGAATTTCTTAGTTGTGGGTCTTTCAGTCCTTTCCTTTGACTAAAATTTTTTCAGCCCTTTCATAAATGCTACAAAATTATGTCTTTGATTTTTTTTTAATTTTCCACTTTTCTCTTTTGTCCAATATCTTTTTAACTAGAAGTTGGAAATTCTAAACTGTTTCTTGAGCTTTCAGTGTTTTAGTTTCTAACTATCTTTCTCTTCTTCTTGACCCCACTCCCTCCCCGCTTTTTTGTTTTTTTTTTTTGCTTCATTATCCTTTCGAGTGGATTTCCTTAATATAACTTCTGGTCTTCTATTTACCTATTTTACATCCTCTTTATAGTGTCTAGAAACTGTTTTTTGACTTTGGATATTTCAAATGTTCATATATCTTTGCTTCAAAGATACAGTTTACTTTCTGATGATATTAATAATCATTTATCTTTTATCGATGATTTGCTTAAGTGTCTTAATTTTTGCATAATTATCTGTTTCTTTCAAGTGGTTTTCTTTTTGAGGGGATTGGTTATATTTTTGTTTTTGGCTCCATCTCGACTATTTTCATGTTAGCAGCTTTTCACAGATGTCTAAAGCTTCCTGGTTTCCTGACCTTAATTCTATAGTTAGCACCAACTAGGCTTAGTTTTTTTCCCCAGGTCAGGTATTAGCCTCTTACATTTGCTCAGAAGATTTTAAAAGTGTGTGAATGCTTTTCCGTTTCATGTTATTATCCTGTTAGCTCTGGGTGTATCCTACTCCGTCTTGAACTGTTTATTTTGGATGGGGGCGGGAAGTAGTAACCTGTGCTCCTTCCACCACTGTTATCTAGAAATCTTTCTCTCTACCCTTCATGGAGTGGGGTTTCCCTACTAGGCTCATCTGGAAAGGCTCTAACTAAATTTATACCTGCTTTTCCTATTGCCACAGCCAGGGAACATGTTCCTTTCACCAGCTTCTTAAACTCTGGCCATGCTCTCCTTTGTTTTTAAAATTTTATTTAAAAAAAGCAAAACATAAAAAGGGTAGAAATAACACATAATTTCAAAAAAATAAGCAGTAAGAAATCACTAGTTGATAAATTGCATATTGTCCTCTTAGAAATAGTTGTTCAAGTTACAAAAATAAAGCATACACAGTGGACATTTAAACAGCGAGACTGCAAACAGTTCAGTTCAACTATCCAAAACATAATAATATGATTATCAATCCTACACACTTAAACATACATGCAGTTATATCCTTTAGAGCACTTTCTTTTCCTCTCTTTTGTACAATAGCAATTACACATTTTGGGTTTTATTACTCCCACAGTTCTTATTACTTTTTATACTAGAGATGCATTGTGATATTTATAAATATGATCCTTGTTTATTTCACTAACGACAATAGCCTCAAGTTGTCTCCATTTGCCTATAAAAGCCTCAAGATCATCCTTTTTATAGCCGAGTAATATTCCACTGCATAAAAATACCACATCTTTTTCATTCACTCTGCAGTTGATGGTTGTTTCCAAGATTAGCTATTACAAATTGTGCTGCTATGAACAGGGTGCATATACATCACTGTGATATGACCTTTTCAGTTTTTCTGGGAAAATTCTCTCCTTTTTGCAACACTTTATCTAGACAGTCCCACTGTGATGGCCTGGTCACCATAACCCCGGACACCGCTGCCACCTGTCCCCAGGCTCTCCGTCATGGGCACTTTGCGCTTATTTGCTTG
The DNA here is from genome assembly GCF_034190915.1 of Cavia porcellus. Taxonomy (NCBI): domain Eukaryota; kingdom Metazoa; phylum Chordata; class Mammalia; order Rodentia; family Caviidae; genus Cavia; species Cavia porcellus. The sequence continues at coordinate 24,526,776 of NW_026947510.1, forward strand.
CAAACAGAAAAATACACCTTGAACTAGCCCATTCTGCCACTTTGGGTGGCCACCACACTCCCTTTAAAGCAGGAGATATTTTACACAACAAGAAAATAATCACTTTTGCTTTTCTCTGTCTTTCATCAACTTCATGTTTTGCCCCAAATGATTTTGCCATAAACCAAGTGAAACCACAAAGAAAGTTTATATCTTCATATCATTGATCAATTGATTTTAAGCCAGGGCTAAAGTACTCTGGAATCAGACTTCCAGATAATATTCTTATAGTTCCATACCTTCCTTTTAAAGTATATAGTTCCATTAAATTCCATTCTCCCTCATTTAGAGTTTTTCACAGTTCAGATTTTTATCTATTTTGGATGTTTTGAAAGCATCTTAAAATCTCATGAGGTCCTTATTCCCATATTTGCAGAGGAGAAGTCATCCTCACAGAGAAGGCTTGGTTGTATTATGCCAAAAGCCAAGTCTTGCTCTGAATTGACAGGACTGAAAATCACATCTGACCATCAGCTGAAGCATCTGTATGGACGGTGAGGACAAGATTAGGTCACCTTGTTCTGTCCTCAAACTGGGTATTGCCTCAGACATTGGGTGGTATTATACTGACAATTTTTTTATTTAAAAAAAGATTAAGATAAAAGAGGACATAACAAAACAGGTCAGAACAGAACAATTTAAGCAACATAGTGCTTCATCACAAGACAATCTGACATAAGAGTAGCTACCATAGTGTCTTTTTTCTAGAAATATTTGAGTATACCTTCATATGCTATAGTATCAAACATAAAAAACAGAGTAAAACCATTCAAGAGAATGAAAGTATTACAAGGTATTCAGAACCAACTAACAGAAAACAAACAAAGGTTACTATATTATCTCCTTGTCTACAAAATATTTTGTTTATACTATCACATATAATAAAATTCAGTAAGATACAACATGATAAAATTAATGGAGACAGAAGAACAAAAGCTTGGTGGGACTTCAAAAGATGATATTAAATCATCACTAGTTATTATAATGTCTTGTTTTCTTCAAGATAGCTGTTCATCAGCTATCACAGACAGATAAAATCACAGACAATAAAATCAAAGCATCACAGACAATAAAATCAAACAATGCAGAGTAAAACCACTCCAATTAATGAATGAAAACATAAGGCTTCAAAGCAATATAATGGGGAATCATGATCATCTCATACTTTCATGTATTCTTACCATTTCTTACACTAGGGAAACTATTCTGCATTTATACATGTGAATTTGATTTATTTCGCTTATGAGTATGGTCTCAAGCTGCGTCCATTTATTTATAAATATCTCAATGTGATCATTCTTTTTAGCTGAGTAGTACTCCATTGTATAAAAGTACAACATCTTTTTTATCCATTCCTCAGTTGATGGACACTTAGGTTATTTCCAAGATCTGGCTATTGCAAATTGTGCTGCTATAAACATGGGTGCACATATATCACTGTGGTATGAAATCTTTAGTTCTTTTGGGAATATGTCTAGAAGTGGAATAGCTGGAACAAATGGGACCTCCAATCCCAGCTTTCTGATAAATCTCCAAACTGACCTCCACAATGGTTGCACCAGTCTGCACTCCCACTCTCACCGACAGTGCAGGAGAGTTCCTTTTTCCCCACAGCCTCTCCTATGCTGACAATTTTTAAAGTTATGTTTAGTGGCTTGTGTGGAGAATGCATAACTATACCTTGTGGGAAGTTGGCACAGGTACATAGAATATTCCGTTTTTTTCTATCTTTGCCCTTTCCACCTTCAACCTTACCCCTATCTGTTTCCCTTTTGCAAGTGATCTATTTCCTATCATGTTAAAATATCTCTACTTTAGATTTCTCATATGAGAGAAACCATGCAATATGTAAACTTGTTTGTCTAAGTTACTTTACAAAACATTATAACCTTAAGGAGAATTTTCCTACAAATGACTCAAGTTTATCATTCTTTATGGCAGAATAATGCTCCCCTAAGCATAAATGCCACATTTTCTTTATCCATTCATCTGTTGATGAGTGTATAGTCTGATCCTGCTCAGACCATCTGAAAGCTGAGGGTTATTTTGAGATGAGAACTCTGATTGTTCCTCATTCTTCCATGTAGGCTTAAGTTGTAACTGGTGACCTGTGGAGGGAAGATCTGGAGAGATGAAGGGTTTGACCCCATGAGGCAGGCGCCACGCCTCATCCACTGGCCCAAGTTTGGCCTCTTCTGTGACTGGCAGGGGGGCACAAGCATCAGGGATAAGCGTCTGCTTGTACTATACTTAGCAAGACTGATTTTTGGTGACACAGATTCGTGGAACAAGAAAATGCAGGTGTCTCTGAGGGCATCAGTTTGCTGCTGGTCTTGGGACACGAAGTGCTGTTTGTTATTTTCCTAATTCTGAGGAGACATTGAAAGGAAAAGGACTGTCAAACTAACTACAGTCAATCAGGACACTATCAGCTCAAGCTGAAGAACAACCACCTAACAGTGGTATCGTGTACATTTTCATGGTCTCCTCCTTGCTTGTTTAGAAGAAGCTGTGAGCCTCCGGGATTCTGGGTGGCCAACAGGTTCTTATTCTCGAAGGGAGAGGGGACACCGTGAGCACTGCCTGCTTTTTAGTGCACAGATCGAAGACTCCAAGTACTCCTGGTAGAAACAGAACCATAGTGTGCCTATCACTGCTTTCCTGTTTTTCTTGTTGCTGAGAAACCACTAGATTATAGTGAATGCAGAACTGAAATTTAGAAACAGGATTTAAAAAGATGAAACATGAAATTTTTGTTAAATGTTTTGGTGAAGAAACCATCTTAGGTGGGGAAAAGCCACAAACAGTGTTCTTAGATTTTTAGAAGGAAATAGCTTACCTGTTTTTTCCTATGCACATGTATGTGTGAGTGCACACGTGTTTATATTTGTGTTCATGTACATAAGAGAATATACACACTTACATGCATGTATCAATGCTTCTTGCATGCATGTGGTTGTGTGTATGTGTTCCCATGTTTATATAAATGCATTCTTACACATGTAACTATGTTTTGTACACAAGCACACTCACATTTGAGCATCATGCCTGTGTGTGTCTGTCTGTGTGTGCTCCTGAGTATCAGCAGCCCCAGTGGAGGCTGCTGTGAGACACGTCTTCGCAGCCATCCCACTGGCTTGCAGTCACCTGGAGTGGTCTGGGATCTGTCACCTCCTTTGAGGAAAGCACGGGTTTACACTGGACAGAGGCCAAGCCAGTGCTAAGTGGTTAGGATCACATTTCAGTATTGTTGGCCAAGTATGGCTTATTCTTTTTTTCAATTTTTGTCTTTTTTATTGGAGCATATTTGTTATACATAATGATTGCATTCGTTATTGTGAGTAGATGCAAGCGCGTAAGACACTGTAATTCTTTGCATCCCGCTTCATCTCCCCTTGCCCACTTCCTTCCATAGTGCCTGCATGATTGTGCTCATCTCAGTAAGGATATCATTCTTTGAGTGTCAAAGAATTGCTAAAGATCATTGGAAGTTACCCTATACTTTGCCATTTAAAACCAAGCACCCCCTGCCCTACTGTAAAGCCGCTGTCCTGGTAGGTGAAGCAGAGTTGGCTTTGAAATAAGGGGAGTTTTTTAAAAAAAAAATCACAGTGACCACTGCACTTTCTTTTGAAGGTGTTGTCTCTGAATACTATTTATATTTTTAATACTGTCTGATCTCACTCATCCAGTGAATGTCATAGAATAGATACAATATTTTGTACACGACAAGCCCTCAAGAGGAACTCTACTGTCATTCTCTTCAATAATATGATGTAGGATGCACAAATCTAAGTGGAGGAATATTCATCCATTTTATGTGGATGGCTGGCACCACTGTTGCCAGAATTCCATGTCTGCCATTTATTACTGACATAGAGAATATTTTCTTATGCAATCATAAAAGCACTTTCTCAATAAACCACTGAGATTCATGGGTTTCTTTCAAATATGTAAGTCATTTTAAAGCAGGAAAATTTTAAAACTCTAAATACTGCCTACTTTGCAGTAAAGGTGTAGATTTTCTTTAGATTGTAAAAATACTAATTTGATGATTTTAATCAATATAATGGATTTTTAAGGAAATGAACATAGTTTTATTGATAGAAAATATGTGGTTTAAGAAATTATTCTGTTATTTAAGTTTGGGATAGAGGGTACTGAGAAATATCTTATGCAAATACAAATAAATGACAGAAATCTTTAAAACATCACCAGTCTAGAATTGATAGATGAGGTGACGTGACATGTTACATAATTAATGCTGCATCACATGGAACATAAAGCTGCATAGGCTACACGTGATTTATGTTTAACGTAGCTAATGTGTGCTATGTTACAAAATTAAAATAGAAACCTGGCTGATCAATTCTTGTAAATTTCAAAATAACTTGGAAGTAAAAAATAAACTATTACTTCAATTTTAAATAAACAGATGAAAATATAAGATTATTGTCATTTTATAACATCAATGAGGGTTTGGGCATTAGAAATATTGTGCTCTCTTTTGAATGGATTTGGAATGTTTAACTTATACCTGATAAGTTCAAATATACTATTAATTTGATTTAAGGTAAGTGAAAAGGGAGATAAAAACTGTACTGATATTGTGCACCCTTGCTGATAATATTTGCATGTGCAAGGAATTCTAATCACTGGGCTAGAAACACTTTCACTGATGTTTTGAGTTTTCACTGTGAAGAATTCACACAGAGATGCCAGGCCCTGTGTCAGTGCAACCCTCGTGGATTACCAATAGGACACAAATAACTCAAGATTAGTCATATAGCATTATTGGACAATGAATGATCTCCTCTTTTAGCTTTCAATGACTAGTGAACTAGTTTTCACCTATTTTTCATATATCATACATACTTTGAAACTATGTCTTTTTTGGATATGTATCCATCATTCAAATTTTATTAAATTCATTATCTATCTTTTCTACAATCTTGTCTTTTGGATGTAAGCACTCATATCTATATTCATCTTTGTGTCTATTCTTATATTTAAAAAAGATATTTATTGTAGTATATTTAAATTTTTAAAAAACTGTATTTAACCACATATTTGTTAGTTAATTTACAGTGCAGTAAATAAGAGTTGTTTTGGTCACTTTTCTTTTTGCCGAGGAACAATACTCAGCACAAGGTACTGAATTTCGGCTCATGATTTCTGGAGCTTCAGTCCATGTCAGGTTCACTGCTGTGGGTCTTAGATTTAATGAACATTACAGTCAAAGGGCACGGTGGAGCAAAGCTACTCACTTCATGGCTAAACGTAAGCTGAGCACAAGAGAAGATCACCGAAGAGGAAGGGGATGATACAGATACAGATACAGTTCCCAAAGATATTCTTCCCTGACCTCCTAGAAACACCCAGGGTGCTTTACTGATCTCTAAAGTTAATCAAGTTAACAAAATTAACAACATTGCTTAATGTAGACACTGTTTTCAAAGAAAATAACTTAGAAAATAAATGATAATATATTAAGTGAAAAACAGACAATAGAATTTGATATAGTATCAATGGAATTTTCTTTAAAAAGTTTATGAATATGACACACATATACTTACAAATAGATATAAAATTTATATAAAAGAAGGAATCTAACATTGATAGTAGTTACTTTGTGGTAAAATTATGTTGACTTATTTTTTTATTTATAGTTTCTTTTTCTCAACAATTTTTTCAACTGCAATTTTAGAATCAGAAAAACCAAAAATATTTTTTATTAAAATTCAGCTTACTGGCAAGGGGGAACACTTGATAAGTTTTAATCTGGCTTTGCCATTTTAGGATCTTATTTTACTATTAAATTTTTATTATATTTTTTAAACATCTCACGCTATTGAGATATTTGGTAGTCTCAACTTAGTTACATATGTAGGTTTCTTTTTAGAAATCAATACATTTGTTTGCTCCCCCTTCTTCTGTTAACTCTGTTATTACGTGAATGAATAATGAATGGCACGCCAAGTCTGTGTGCATAAGTGTATAAGGACACAACGCTGTCTCACCCAGCTTGCCTGAAAGTTTCAGAGAAGTGACACCCATGTAGGGTGCTGGGCTGCCTCCCCACAATTGCAGCAGATCAACACCTAACCCATGCTGTGAGATAGGGACCGATATGCCATGGCCATGATCTGGTGATTATGCTGTAACAACTCCCAAATCAAATTTCACTGAAAGCTTGTGACAATATAAATTATGGCCACTAACCTCAAGAACTGAAACTGAATTGAAAATTCAAGTTTGCCAAATAAAAGCATTGATCACTTATTTTATGTTATAGTACTATGTATATACTCAGCTACATGTCACTGGAATCTTTGTATTCCAGTAAATATCCAGTGACTCAATGAGGTTATCTACCGACATCACTCAATCCAGAGAACCTTTATTTTTTCTTGTTTCTGTTTTTATGAAATGGACTTCTAGCAACACCTGTGTTGTGTTTCATGGCTGACAATGACACTGTTGTTCTATGCCACATGAGGCTGAAGCTCCTAGGAGACAGTTCATAATGATGGTGGAGCTGATCTCTCTCCTTTGCAGGTGACACTGTGACAAAGAAAGCTGAATTCTGAATTCTTTCACAGTGACCTTTTGCCTTTTGCGGCTACGCTGAGTCTCTGCATACCCAGGCTCGCTTCCTGATGTAAATCCCATAATCATTTCTTGGGATGCAGCGAAAGAGGCTCTTGATATTAGGGATAAGACATTTTTCTTTGTTTTGTTTTTCAGTGTAATTATTTAATAAACAGACAGAACCATCAATTTCATACTTTAAGCCACATTTAATAGATGATATTCAGGCTGATCTCTTGAAAAAAATAAATACATAGAGGTGGATATTTGTCTCAAGCCTAGCAAAGAGAATTTGTATTTTATTAGATCTGGACTGCATCCTCTGGCAAAAAAGAAATTAAATTAAATTTTACAACACTGCATTCACACTACTTCTAAAGAGGCTAAAATATTGGTGTAGACATATATCACCCAGACTAGGTCCTACAAAAACTTATTTATGTATCTTCTCTTGTGGTTATTCTTCAACCCCATACTTTTGAAAAGCAGTATAATTCTACCAGCAAAATTCAATCTTTCAAGCTCTGTTAATTCCCCCACTATAGAAAAGAGACCCTCTATTGCTGAATCATTAGTTAAAATGCAAGCAAATGTGTGTAATTCTGTCTGATTAAAGGTGATTTTCAGGAGACAACACAGGAGAAAACATGGCCTCAGTCTCAGATTGATGGAGTATAAGACTCTTGAGAAAAAGCACTGGTATATTTCATGTTAGCTTTTCTTGCTTAATTTCTGATAAAAGTTTGAGAAAAGGAAAACAAGTAAAAAAGAAAACTCTACGAGTGATTTAGTCCCCTGTGTCTGAATATCTCACTACACAAGAGCACATCTTTTATCTCATCACACATTTCTCCCTAGCCATCTTTTCCAGTTGCACTGTATCCCAGGGCAGACCTCTCTGTCTAGGTTTGCTGTCAATATATCCTTTAAAAATAGATCTTACATTTTAGCTCGTTCAGGATTTTTATTATTATTTTAATGGAGAGAATAGAATTTCTTCTTTCATAGTGACACCACAGTATTTTTAACTCTAGAAAGCTACAAAAATAACCTTTGAAGATCTTTCTGTGGAGGCCGCATGCTGCTGCCGTGCCCTCTGCCGTGTTCTCTCTGGCCTCCAGCACCATACGCGTCCTTTAGTCTTACAGACACAGCTTGTGGCTAGAGATGAAAACTCAGTTCTGCAAAGCAGGAGGAAATGGAAAGGGTCTGGTTACAAAGGCGTGTTTTCAGCATTTGTCTTTTAGAAGATTATGATTCCATTTAACCAATCATCCATTAGCAGATGTGATCTGGTCATGCCCTCCAGAGCTACTGTGTTAACTCAAGAATCAAGTAAAAGATCAAAACAGAGCAATCTGTAAGATAATCTGGTGGATTTTAGAAGGAACCAAAGTGAAGAGGGGGATTTATGTACCACCAGAGTTTCAAACAATAGCCATTTAGAACAACAAAATATCAACAACTGCATGTGAATTTCTTTAATGATATCACCTGTCTAACTTCATGTTTAAAGCAAGATTATAATCGCATCTAATACCTTCAAGACATGAAAGAGAGGATTGATTTTTAGTCAGTTAGTAATTCTCACGCAAACAACTTTTACTACATCTTCTATATTATTTTAGTTACATAGAATTGAAAATAATGTTTTGATTCAACAAAGTTAAGTTTGATTTTGATTCAACGAAGTTAAGTGGGAAGTAGAGTTTCCTTACTTCATTTCTTCCAGTGCTTTAAAAAAGTGTTTTCTCAGCCAAAATTTTGACTTTTTGTCTTACTTTGCCTCTAAAATATTCATTAATATGCCAAAAATACACAATCATAGCTTGCTGGTAATGGCTTTCTTATTGTTTGTTTTTGTATTCTTTTACATCCTGGTGGACTACTTGATCATATAACCTTGGTTTATTCTAAGAACTACAAGGCACTGAAGATAAAGAGCCACTTAGGCAGGAACAGGAAGAAGTCCTCAGCTGCTTAGGGAGTATCTTTCCCATGGGGATTTGGAAAGCATGAAGAGGGGTGGGAAATGGGAGACAGCAGGAGGTTAGTACAGAGAACATTGACAGTGCAGTCATGATGGTGTCTTCAGGCCCCCGTGTGCTTTGATAATGTTTTAGAGATTGTGTCTTGCTGACAGTTAATATTTTCCTTTATAACACTATGGGAAGCCTTCTCAGAAACTGCTGAGATCTCAAGACTGTAGCTCAGCCTTTTTTACCTCAAGCTTGTTCCATTAAAGCCATGTCTATTGAATCTAATTTGGCAAATTTGAGGAATAAACAGACCCATAATAATGCACAAGGTTACAGGAAGTTGTTAAAATGAAAATGTCTCCGATTTTTCTGGAAGGTCTTCATTTGGTTCTAGATTTTTGTTGTTGTTGTTTGTTTTTTGTTTTTTGGGTTTTTTTGTACCAAGAATCAAACTCAGGAACTTGCGCTTGCCAGCAGGGGCTGTGCTGCTGAGCTGTATCCCTTGCCCTTGGTTCTAGATTTAAACAACTCTAAGTCAATCTCACTTTGTTAAGTGGAAATTCCATGACACAAAGAGTTGTTGGTCAAAAAAAGGGGGAAGGAAGGCATTTGTTATGGGTAAATGCTTACAGAAGGAGTGCTTGAATAGACATTTTTCAAAAATATATTTAGAAGGAAGGCCATGGCTGGGATAGATGTATGTGATCAGGAAACTTCAGTTTCAAGTAGGGAAGCATTACGCAGAGTCAGAGAAGCAGGGAGATGTGGGCCCTGTTTGCAGAAGGACAACAGTGATTCCACACAATATGCTGTGGATAGGAGCAAGTGACTGAAGAAGTAATTTGAAGTGAAATTAGCTGTTTTTATTTATATATCAGCTTTGTAGCTGATAAATGCTATTTCATGCTTGATCAATAAGAAACTGCCTAAATTTCTCCTGATATTTTTGGAGGTTCAGGTCCTCCCTGAGAATTTTGAAGGTCTCCAGGTCTTTCCCTCTGGCCCCCTCATTTTCTACCCATCTCCAGGGGATTTTGCTTTCGTTCCTCTTTGTTGTTACCTGTTTTATCGTGCTTGCATGAAATGGCTCCTGCGGCTGCAGAAGCAGAGAAGAGAATTCTGCTCCCAAACTTTGCTGTGCATTTTTTCAAGAACCTATTTGGTGAGCAAAGGGAGCTGATTCCTTCATGAAGCTGACTCTCTCAAGGGAACCAGGAAAAACATTCAGTTACCAAAATACCTGAGACAAAAGCAGATGACTTTTTTTTACAGATGACTTTTCTGATACTGAAAACCCACAAGATGCAGGGCAGGCTTCTCTGGGGTCCCATGGCAGAGAAAGGGGTCCATGTGGAAGGAGAGACGGCATCTTGTAAGAGGAGACCGGAAAACAGCTCAGAGGGCAGGCTTAGGAATTTATAACCCACTTTCACAAACCCACTTTTGGAGAACAGTATCCCTTTCCAAGGGCAGCACCCTAAGTGACCTCAGGACCTCCCACTAAACCCCACATTTCCCCGACACCCTGCATATCGGCCTTTGAGGGATAAGCTTGAGTCATACAAATGATAGATAGAGACAACACGTAGTCACTCAGGGTAGTGACAGAGAGGCCTTGCCTTATACCTTCTGGTTTACAGTGAGGAAGAAGGAGACACTGTGCTCTGAACCATTTTCTCAAACTTTAACGACGTGCAGAGTGGCCTCCTAGGAGCTCCTGTTAAAATGCACACCCAGAATCACTGAATCGTGAGTTGAACCCTCTCTCTCTTCTTACCTTTTCCAGGGAATACTGGAGTTCTGAACTATCAGGACTAAGACTCTATAACACTGGTGTCGGCATTTAGAAGGAAGAAACAGGTACTCCGAAGGAGTGACAAGGAAAGAGTCACATTGCACTCCACAGAGTAAGTCTGCCATCCTTGAACCCAAAGCCGCCTGGATACTGAGACACTCTGGACCTCAAGACGGTGCACCCAGACAGAGGTCATTTTCTTCAACTGTCTTCCTTCAGCTGTTTTTCCTTCTTGCCTTTGAACTTCCTTTTCTTTTCAAACTCAACTTGGAACAAGAGTCTCTTTAGTACCTAGCATGGGGAAGCATAGCTGATGTTTTGTTCAGAGAAGCCCATCTGGAGCTGGAGCCGTGTCGTGTCGTGCACCATTGTGCTAGAGGCCCGCTGGGGATCAGGCAGAGTAGATGAAGCTGGTGACACGGACTCCTGAGCCTGTGGAGTGCTGGCTCCGGCCTCAGTTCCCACTTTCCCACGCTTGGCCACAGCCTGCATTCCACAGGAAGCAGGTATAGTCAGACTTTCTCTAGTTCATTTCCTCCTCCATGCATTACCCTTTAGACTTTATTTAATACGCTTCCGTTTTGCAGGGATTTGAACCACATGATTAATACTTTGTATACCTGAATTGCCACTATGTGCATTTCTGCCACTAATTAATCATGTACATACCTTCAGTTCCTAAAGTATGTTGTAGAGCTCCTTGTGAAAAATAATGATCTTTGAAATCTCTTTTACTTTACATGTAGAAAGCAAATAATAGATCTAGAGAAATTAATTAATTGGTAATGCTGACATGCTCATTTCACCTAGGAAACCCCAGAAAGTAAATTTACTTTAAAAATACAGCTTAATTATATAATATCAGTTTGAAATACAGATAAAAATGTAATGAAATTGTTATTTAATTCTTAATACATGGCCAAATATCATGGGAATTAAATAGTTGAATTTAATTTTCATTTCTTATAGATACCATACACCTAGCTTGAGCTCATCACCAGATACCTTTATTATCTTGTGTCTGATTATGTAGCACTTTTAATTTTAGCAGAGCTGACAGGTTTTACAATGCTGCACAGTTTTCAGATTAAACATTGAAAATTCATTTGTTGGAATGAGTTCAACATTTTGAACGTGTGTGAAATGTAGAAGCAGTTATTTTTCATCATTGCTTCTCTTCCTTGTCATATTTGAACTAGTTAAGACACACTTTAAATAAATATCAAATTTAAACATGAGTGTTTCAGAATGGAGAATATAACAAGCTAGATGGCTGTATGATTTTTCTGGACTGGAATCAGAAAACTCATTAACTGATACTCTAAATGTGCTTAGTAAAGGTGCTGCTATATTGAAACAATTTGATTAGCTACTTTCCCAAGATATTGCTTTTTGAGTCGTGTATAGATCTAATTTAGTTATTTACTTAACTCCATGTGGCATCCATGCCTTTTAAATACTGTTTATCATGTTAAGTGGTTCGATTTTTAAAAAACTTACTCTCTCTCTACCTGTATCTAGTTACTAATCTGCAATCTGAAATTTAAGGAAATTCTATTCTCATTCTACTCTCATTTTGAAGCAGAGAAGATAGTGTTTCTTTATTCACCTACTCTAAACAAAAAGTGATAAGACAATTCGCAAAACATCCTCGACTACATAGTGGGTGTGTGGGTAGAGCGAGGCTCCGTACTGACAGTTCGCAGACTGTCCCATGAGGTCTTCACTCTTGGCTCATTCCGGGGCTCACTGCATGGAGGAGACACTCTGAGCCATCCCAGGGTACATGGCACAGTCCAGCGCAGTGCTTCCAGGAAAGGAGAAGATGAGAGCCATGGATGTCTGTGCTGTCTGAGCCCCGATCTGCTGTTATGGAACAGACAGACAGGCCACAGCAGTTGGTGTCTTCTCCGCAGAGCCCATGCTATCAGCGGCTGGCTGGACAGTCATCTCAGTGGCAATGGATATGGCCCTGCACAACCCGAATTATGCTGGAGGAAAATGACAACCCAATCACACATCTCATTGAGCGTTTCTTAGTACAAACACTAACAGACCATAGTTTAAACTTGTCTGGATATGACATATTTCTCACCTTTTCTTTGGTATTAGAGAGCAAGAAATGAGACAAATTCCCCTACTGCAAACGCTGGCATGTTTTTACATCAATTCCCATTGCAGAAGTGACAAATTGCTTTTCAAAACTGGAAAATGTTTTAGAAACATTCTAATTTAGGGGTTAATTTTAATGTATTAATAAAAAAGCAATCAGTGAGAACCAATAAAAAGGACCTAAGCTCATAAAGCTGCTGGAATCATGGCCACACAGAGCTCGTTCAAATCTTTAAAAAACATTAGAATTAATGCCCAATTAATTATCATCACATCTATGCAATGCATGTTTCATAAAGATGCAATACAGAGAAATTGAACGATATGCCCATAGCTACCCAGGGAATTATTACCCGAGCCTTAGTCTTTGTACATCCTAGACATAGGTGCACACATTCTTTCCAAGCACAGAAGAAAACTAAAGCTCATAAAAGGTGATTACAACATGAATACCTGAAGTTTCAGATATTTGTCATAAACTCACAAAATAAAATCTATCACCCATAAAGAGGTTTTATTGGAGCAAGCCTCTGACAATGATATATTTGCCAGAGGTGATGCTATAAAGCATGACTTTGACACTCTCTGGGTTTTTAATAGCATGTGAAATACAATAACCTCCTTCAAGTGAATGGATGGGAGTGTGGTTATTGACACACTTTGCAATTTACACCCAAGGTGCGGGGGGGGGGGGGAGCCCGCCAGGCCCATTTGCCCAGGCACTGGGGCACAGGTGGACTTGTTCATAGCTACTCGTAAAATGTATGCTGGGACAGATTTGCTAAGGGCCTTGAAGGAAGCAGTGCTGAGCAATCTCAATTAGATTATAAGGTAGAAAAAAGCAGCATTTATTTAGTGACATTTGTCAATTTCATAGCTCAGTGAAGGAAGAATTATTTTATGGTAACACAAAAAGACAACATAGCACATTAGTGGGGAAATAGGTTGGTAGAAGTCTGCAAGGGTTGTTAAGGAGTGGCCCGTGTCCCTGCCACCCCCCACAATTCTGATAGGAAAGGGCATGATGCTAATCCTACTCCACAGTCGAATACCTAGGAATACCTAGATTCCCAGTTTACAGGATTGGAACATTTCTCCTGGGCATACTGGCCATTTTTATTGTAAATGCTTTGAAAAGCAATGATTATATCAAGTAGTTAATTGAATCACCTATTCTCTCTTTTTTGTATAAAAATGGCAAGAGGAAGAGAGGGAACGTGAATGCTAAGCAGCCACGATCCAGTTAGCCTCTGTGCCTCAGTTTTGCTGCCCCAAACTGCTCATGTCTGTGCACTGGCCGAGTCCCTGGACTTCCACAGAGACTCACCCTCCTGGCTGTGGAGCAAAGGTAGGCACTGTACCCGTGAGGGTGGCATAATGGACCCCTGAGTTTTCTCCTGTTCACAGACACTGAGAATAGTGATGATTCATTCATAACTGTAGAGTGACTTTAAGAGGGCTGAATACTAGGCCACACTATCTGGGCTGAGGGGTAGGGAACAAATCTTGAGCATGTCACAGAATAGGCACTAGCAGAAACTCTAAATGGAAACCAAAAACTACATACAGAATCAATAAATAAAGCCAACAATGGTACATTCTAAGCATAAAATGAATTTAATCCCTGTATTACTCAGCTGTCACTCTGTCAGACTCATAAGCAACATTATTTGATTCACACTAATGAAGGTTTGGAGCGGTGGCATATGTTGCTCTTGGAACAACTTGGTGAGCACATCACTGAGCAGCAATTAGAAACCAGGCACTGGACTTGGTGTGGGGATATGAAGACGATGACCACATCTTTGTGATGCGCCCAGCGCACAGAGCTGGCATGTAGGGATCAGCAATGGACAATCATGTGTGAAGCAGTCCTGGCACATGCATTAAGTTCTACAAGTCCTGGTTCTAAGACTCTTAAGCTCTCATCTCCAACTCAGACTTTTCACTTGGAGTCCAGCCCTTACACAATCAGTCCTGCGGTGACACAGTAACAGTGTCCTAAGAATCACTGCACTGCATAAAATGAGGCTGCCAGACAGGCTTCTCAGGAAAGTGGAGTTAAGTCTAATGCTCAAATATTCATCAGAGACAGATGAAATAGGTAGAAAAGTAATGAAGATGTCAGCACAGCTCTACACAGGCTATACTGGTTGAGAATTTATAAGAAATATGGCATTTTATTTTGAAAAAGACTTGCAATTGGCTTTGGAAAATGTATGGTCTGGGCCTATGATGTGAGGTTGAATTTTCCACCAGCAGGTGTGGCGCTTACGGTACAGAGGAGAGGGTGAGTCGCATGCGTGGATGTGTTCGTGTGTTCCCATGTGACCTGGTACATGTGGGTGAGCTTTCTGTGTTCATGGACAGAATCATGTGTAAGTATATAAGAAAACACAGACTATGAAAGTTCCCACTATATTTAGATAATTCTCTACTATGTCAATTGCAATGGAATAAATCCTTTTTCCACATAAGCATGATTGCTTGCATTTCTGACGATTCAAAACCTCCCTTGGTTCTCCCACAGAACTTTTGGACATAAAGAAGATGCTAATGTAATGTTAGGTTCTGCCCCTGCACCCTCCACATCAGTAAAAATGATTCGTTCATTTAGTTGCTTGGCTCCAAACCCATGAGCCATCCTTAATGCTTCTGTTTCTCATCCCACACACCCTCTTGCATCGCACATCTACATGGCCTTTTGTTGATGATATGTTTCTATTTCTTACAATGCTCACCTCCACCTCGGGTCTCTTCTCAGTACCTTAGCAGTCACATCCTTCTTACGCTTCCTGCCAATCCCCACTACATCACACAGCAGCTAAAAACAAAACAAAAAAAACCCCAAAAAACAAAAAAAATCCCACCTTTAAAAAATATAGATTAGATGATTCTGTTCTGATTAACATTCTCTCGCGGTTTCATATCCACTGAGAAGGAAACCCAGATTCCTTTCTGTGACTTAGTGTTCCTATGGCATCATAGGCTTGCACCTCTCTCTCTTTAACTTCGTCTTCAAACTTCTCCAAAGTCATATGTTTTTCTTTGTTCATCGTTTAGCATTTTGAGACGGTCCGAACTCATTTCTGTCTCTGGGTCTTCAGTGTATTTTTTTTCTATATAAGTTAACTGATATTTTATGTCTGGGTTTTTATTATTCAGAATTTACGCAGAGGTACTTCTTCAGAGAAGGCATTCTTGACTATCCTCTGTAAGAATCAAAGTTACTGAAGGCCATGCACATTTGAAAGTCATTTGCCTGTGGGAGCATGGACAGAGGATTCCAAAAGAGGCCCTGTGAGCAAAGTGCCTCAGTGCCATACGCATTTGCAGTTCTCAGGTACCCAGCATCCCAAGCCCCTGCCGGGACACCCTAGGATCTCAGTATCTCTCGATAAGGAAAGGGTACTATGCTTGGTTACTGAATTGTATCTGTGCCTTATCCAAGTTCTTTGCTTTGTATTTCATTGCAAAGCCACCTGATTTTATAAGCCTTACTGATATTCTGTAAGTGGAATGACAGCTGACTATGGTGTCACTTTTGTGAAGCAGCACACTTGAATACCTGCAGGTCAGGTAAGAGCAACACTCAAAGGGCACTGGCCAACTGACCCCAGGCTCCACCTGTGCACAGAACTGAGCCTGCTGGCACTGGAGAGCACCCATGCAGAGCAGTGGCTTCCTCTGATGCCTGGGCTGCATCCTTCCTGAATGAGTGGAGAGACAATGGCAGGCTGGCAAGGCATATCCTCCACATGGACAACAGGCCTATGGTCAGAGCTGAGAGTGAAGCTCTGAAGAGAAGGTGTAAGAGAGATGTTCCACAACAGGACGATCCTCAAAATGTACTTTTGTGGGATGTTAAACCAAATTCTGAGCATTATTCTTAGCTACTTCTAAAGGCCTTTTTGTCAGCATGGCCCTGAAACTGGCTTCTGCATGAGCACTTTTAGAGCAGAGATCAGACCGAAACAGCTGGCACAAATGTCTGCCCAGGAACAGTAGAGGCAGTGTGTGGGGGGTGCATTTGGCTGGTGTGTAAGGGCCGTAAGGGAAGGTGGTGACTCCTCTAGAACCAGTTTTCATCCTCAGTCCCTTAAAAAGTTGACAGTGTAGGTACTTCGCTGAGCCTCGACGACATGAAATACAACCGTAGCAGCATAGCCATGGAGCCTGAAGCAGGATACTCCTTGGATGCCTTAGAATTCCAGCCAATTGTTATTGAGCACTTCAAAAAACTAATATTTGCAGAGCAGTTTTCATCTAGTGTGTAGTTATATGGATATATCTCAATATGCTACAAGTCTTGAGAAGAGATAATCTAGTCTCCAAAGTATGCTGGACCTCGCATCAACCGTGGAGTGGCTTCTGTGCTTCAGGATGGCAGGGACATCGCCATGTTACCTCCTCACATCCCCTGTGTTTCACATGCAATGAATCCAGTCAACACAGGTAAATGAGCACAAAACAAAGCCTGATGGTGACTTCCTGGAAACTTGTCCTTCTGGAAATTGGTCAAAGTAGCTGTGCATAGTGACTTATAGTCACATTACTGACTTTTCCTTTTAGATGCATTATTAAATTTCTGGCACTTACATGATATTTGGTGATGAAGCATTGTTTTACTGCTTCTAGTTTCTTTCACAACTACTAACATCTATTGATGAAGCCTCACTGCTATGCAAAGGACACTATTAACTGCAAGAAGACCCACAGGTATGATTCCATTTCCAAATATAGCTATTTGTATGACATTAAATATGACACATGGCCATCGTGGTTGTAATTTTTCCATCTATAAAATTGGCAGATTAAGAAGTATCAAATTTTTTAAAATTTTGCTTCTATATCTACATTTCATAGGACTTAATTCTGCCTGACTACCTAGCATTGTAATGTTTATTTGATAACTGCAATCATGATCTTATCTCTTCTCCAACACTAGGGTTTTCTCATTCACTATCAGTCAAGTGAACGAGAAAGGGAGTACGATCTTTCTCTAGTTATGTGAAAAGAATTAGTCAAGTGGGGCCTGATGGTCTGCATGTCCGTAATCTCAGCACTGAAAAAGGCTGAGGCAGGAAGAGTGAGAGTTTGAGTCCTGCACAGGCAGCCTAGCACTGTCTCCCAAAAAATTAGTTCAGTCGTTCAGTGGTAAAGCACACCTGGGTTTTGCCACAGTAATAAGAGAGACAGAGAGTGAGACAGACAGACAGACAGACGTGCACACACACACACACACACACACACACACAGATAGAGAGAGAGAGAGAGAGAGAGAGAGAGACAGACAGACAGACAGACAGACATAGCAGAGGGAGGGAGAAAGAGAGGGGTTAACCACCTAAAGCACTGTTGCCTTGTGCTCCTGAGGCTGTGAGATGACTCCCCTTCCCCTTGGCCATTCCATTTTAAGACTGTTTGCTGAGCCACCTTCCTGTAATAGACCTGTCATCCCAGAATTTACTTAAGCCGAGCAGGACCTGCTTTACCTCGAAGCCTATTATCTTTGTGTTGAACTAAATGCACACTAATCATGGTACATTTTCCCCAACCTCCCCTCTGCTGTGGACTCATCAGGTTAGTTTACAGCTATTTTTATCACAGTGGCCAAAATCATTTCTACTCTAAGAATGATCTACTGGGAATGTTTTTAAAATGTTTGTTTACTACTGGTGCCTTTGGGCTTGAATAATTATTTGTTTTTTTAAGCACAGCACAGTACTTATATAGTAGGTACTGCGATAGAAACTTTAATATAGAATGTTTCTTCTTAATTGAATTAAAGTAATGGAGAATGAACACAATTTTTATTTTACTGTGATTAAAGCTACACTTTACTGTTGTGAATCATATTAGAAACATTCTTACTGAGGTATAAAAATATTTTTCACTCACAAGGTGTCAGTGTTTTAATCCTTAAAAGAAAGTGCTCCATACACATCATGTTAGACACTGTGTACACCATCAATCAAACCTAGTGGGTGACAGATGACACACAATAGACCAAGTGCCATTCCATTATTAACAACTAATATCCATGCTATTGTATTTCATTAATCTCCCTAGACGCCCTCCTCTAATAAAAAATGACATTTCTTCTATCTTGAATTTCCTTGCAAAACTTTCATTTAACATTCTGAATTCCAGCTGGAGGACACTCAAGGAAATGAGTCTTCAAAATGAACACAATTGGAACATGAAGAGACTGATTTATACTATAAATTGCAGCATATTACCAGGATGCCTGACTATGCAAAAATCAAGGTACTAAGAAATACAGCACGGTACCAAGAGGTGAGATAAGCATTCTTTTTTTGAGTTTTCCTTGCTCTGACTATTCCCGTGTACACCTTTAAAGCTTCACATTATCTTGATTTAAAGTGATGAGGTGTTGATCCTAATTTAAGATTGGTTTATAATGCATTGAGAAAATATGATTTGATTTAGATGTGGCTATAACTGAAACAATATAGTTGGGCATAATTTTAATAAAAGAGTCTCTTGCATGAATGAGAGGTTTTCTTGCTCCTAGAAATTTACTGATTTTACTCTTATAGAATGTTAAGGAAGTCCTTTAAATTTTTGAGTTAGAACTCAAATTTAATAGTTCTCCAAGGGTAGTCAGGGTCTAAGAAAGATATTTCCAGAGCAAGACATATCTAAATATGACTGGATGGTGGGTTTGTCAGGTGAAAAGGGCAAAAAGTTTAGAGGTAATGGCTAATAGGTGGCCGGGGATGTGTGAAACACATGGTGATTTCTGGAAACGAAAAATAACGTGATGTCATCAAACTACAAAATAAGAGGGAATTTGGCAAGGAAGTTGTAGATATCTGAAAGTACTCAAACAGACTGCACTTTTACCGAATTCATACAGAGATTTTGTAGATTATATTACCCTAGTGAAAATCTTCAGTCATTTATTTTTTCACTGCAGTGTAATACCATGGTAATCAGTCCAAGAAATGATAGCCAAAAATGTGATGATAATTGCCAGAGTTAAACATAAGACATTGGCCATCCTTCCTTTTTTAATGTTTTCTGATATTAATACATAGGCTGACCACTTGATCATACTGTGGCGTGCAGACAGTAACTTTCCTGATCTTTCCCTTGCATCTACCAAAAGAGGAGAGCACATTTGCTTATGCAGCCTAGATGGTCGTGCTGCTCTAGACTAGGATGAGAGTCCCTAGACTATTAGTTATGAAATCATACTCAGTATTACAATAAAAGGTTACAGATTATTTTAACAAATATAATTGCCAAATTTGATTGGCCTATGTTTCCCAACCTTTAACTGAATGAATTGAATGGAATATCTATATAAGAACTCAGGTCACTCAGTTTTTTGACATGTATTGTATAACCAACTGATCCTGGAAGGTACAAGATATTGAAGAAACATGTTTACAGTGCATTTACATAGTCAATTTTGTTCTTTTCGTTTATTTTATAAAACACAGGATAAATCTCAGTTAAATTTGTCACAACGTCTTTTATGACACTTTCCTTAACTTTGGAATAGAACTTTGCATCTGTGAAGATCTATCAATTTGTAAGAAAGAAGAGTCCCCAAGTGAGCTCTTGAGGAGAACTTAGTCTCTTCTTCAGTTTGTTGTTTTTACATTAGGCTAGGCATCCAGCTAGGAACACAGCACTACATTCTTGCCAAGTTTAACATTTAGAAGAAAATGTAAATCCAGTGCAAGCACACTGAACCAGGAGCACAGAATAACTGTGTCGTTGGATGTTTTCAGGGAGTCTAACTTGTAACTAAATCATGCCCATTATTTATTAAAAAGTTCATTACAAGATAAAGTCACTGGATGAAATATGTGAAAAATGGCTGGACGAATATATGTTCACTCCTAAAACCTACGATGCTCTATGAGAGACTGGAAAAGAACTACATTGCTGGACAGGACTCTTCCGCCTGCCAGACACTTGCAGTTCTTACTAACCTGCCCCTTCCAAGGCACTTCTGTAAAGCTGCTCTTTGAGAACATGCATTGCTTTGTCTGGAGGGGCACAGTGGGTACCACTGCTGAGTCTTGGGGAGAAGGCTCTTCTGAAGGACGTTTATCCCACCGGAAAATCCATAGGGAAAGTATTCCAAGGAAGTGACAATAAACATCTCTCTCCTATGTGAGTAATTTTCTTTTTCCTCATAGAATCTTTGAGTCATTTAACTAATGGTGTTTTTTGTTTGCCATTATTTGAAATTTTAAGCCAAATTTGTGGCTTTCTAATATCAAAGCCTGGGAGGTCATGGAATTGTATTTTGTATACTTCCTGCAGTTCTCTCCCTTCAAACCTTGTTTTCCATTGTCCAAATGTCACTACGAAAAGAACAAACTCCTTCTGAGACACAATTCTAGTAATAAATTCTTTATAAAATATAATAGCTGACTTAATAAATAAAATGTCAGCAGTGTAAATAGTATACAATAATGTAGTCAATATATTAACTTTCAACTATATATCAATATTGTTTATTTTGTTTATAAATTATTATGCTGTTTTATTAATGCTTATATTGTTAAAGAAATATACATAAGCTAAAATAAATAACATATAATATGTTCAATGATGTAATAAGCAAAACCTTAGTGATATTTGCCATGTAAAATTATCTTACCATTGAAACAATTGTAAGTCCATTTTTGTTTGGTCACACTCATATATAATTGAGTTTGAGTAGGGTAGGAAAAGATTAATCAGACTTAGTAATATGACTATTTTTCTGAGTCATTACACTTTACCATGAGCAGCCCTCAAGTTTCCAAAGTAAGCATAGATAAAACGAAATGGTAGCTAACAACATTTGAACATGGCAGCCATGGAAAATGTACTCTGGTCTTCTAAGCATTTTTCCTTCAAGATATTGTACTGTTTGGTTACTATGGCAAAGAAACTTTAAAATCTAGATCAAGTAGAAAAATGTAATCTCAAATTTCAAGGAAGCAAATCTGAGGGCTTCTTCACTATTGCTGCACTGCCATCCCTTTGCTCACAGTAGGTGCCAAGGTCTTAAAGAGGCTGAGGAAGCGGATATGCACCCCTAATATTCACAGCCTTGCGCCAAACATGTCTCAGCAGAGCAGTCTCTATGCTTTTTACGTCTGTGGTTAGATAACAGGAAGACAACAAGCAAAATCTAAAGATCAAACATCCAACACGCTGCAGTCTGGAACCACTGTGTAGTACAGGCAGTGGGAGAAGTAAAACCAGGCGGCTCCCCGTTGTGCATGAAACCACCACTGCTCACAGCCACCGTCCACATCGGGGCATCTCCGGTCTTGCAGTTCTTACTTTTCATTCTGCTTGTATTTTAAGTTTCCCCAGTTGCCTCTCTTTCCCTTTGTTTCTTCCTTACTTTTCTCTTTCTTCACAAACTATAGCATGTGACAATCTAAGGTCAAGGACAGAGGAAGTAAGTCATAATTTGTGGGAGGAAAACCATTTAGTTTCCTGCATTCCCTGTTCCCAGACTTCCTGCCACACAAGATTATTGATGGGAAGCTGTTAGAGGTTTGTGTTTTTGTCTGTGAGTCAAGCACCCAAAAACCAGAGTTCAGTTTTGGTAACCAACCTCCACTGGCCTCATCTTCTACTGCAGAGAAAGACAGACAGAGAGGATAGGACAGACATAATAGGCATATGGGTTTATGTACACTTATGATAGTATGCCATATATTTTTATACTTCCCTGCCTATTCCACATGCCAAAATAAAGCAAACACTATAATTTTAAGAAGTCGCACACATATTTACTCACATGTTCCTATATTATACTGATATTTAGTGAAAGTTAAAACAAATAATGTTTTATTTACTTTTCTCTCATTGCTGGTACAAAATATCCAACACACAAAGTTAAAGAGTGAAATATTTATTTAGCTCACAGTTTGTGGAGGTTTCAATCTGTTAATAAGATGACTCCAAGGCAGGGTGGTGTGGCGGAAGGGCAACTGTTCAAGGCAGCAGAAGACAGCAAAGCTAAGAGGGGAAGAACAACATTCTTTTCCTCCTTTATATTGTGTACTGGCTACACGTCCTTCAGTGAGTGTAGCTCTCATGCCTTCTCTGTGCCCTCCTCTTGCACAAGCACAGGATATTCAGTGTGAGGACCCTGCTGAGTGACTAGTTGAGCTTCTAAACTTTTAAAATTGAACACAATGGACAGCATTCTAGAGCAGTAATAGCAGGTCCTCTACTCACTAGGATGTAGAATTGTTGAGTTACTTGGTTAAGCTTCTAGACATCTCAAGTTGAAATGATGCATGAGCCATAACAAAAAGTAAGAGGAATAGTCCAAAATGAACAAAAGGAGATAATGATGTCTTAGATTTTTCTTTATAATCCTCTAAAGCATATTGCACAGAAATCAGTATATAGTTTTATTTTAAAATTTTTTAAATATCACCTGACCCCAAAACGAATTTAATCCTAATTTTAGAAAATACATTCCATTAAATTCTCATTTCAAAGCATTAATAAATTTCCTTTAAAAATGTAACACACTTCTCAGAAATTACTGGGTAAATATGAATTAAATCATTTTTCTTATAGCAAGATTTCTCAGAGTTCTTATGTTTTTTTATTTACTTTACAACTATTTTAATGGAAAGAAAATATTCATTGTTTCACCAAAGCTGGAGTCTTCTCTTCCTTCCACGGCTTCCACAGTGACAGGGCCTCGGAGAAAGCCAAAAAGCATCCTTTATGTTTTTCCTTTCTGGTGTGTTTCAATTACCTTGGAATAGGTTTATAGTTGATAGTTTAAAAACTCGGTCTTTTATTTTTTCATTGGGAGATGTTTGCATCTGCTCTCATAAAAAATACCTAATGATTCACATTGTGTGTGTGTGTGTGTGTGTGTGTGTGTGTGTGTGTGTGTGTTTCTGTTGCTGTTTTTTGCCATGCTAGGGATAGAATCCAGGACCTTGTGCATGCTGGGAAATGATCTATTTAGTATTGAACTATACACTTTCCTGCGCTGACAGCCAGGACTTCTTGGCCCAAGGCAGTCTTACAAGGACCCTGCATGGTGTGTCATGACTGAGCAGTGTTTTGGGCAGAAGTGTCTCCTATACTAACTGGTTATGCTTTCTTAAAATTCCAGATCAGTCTTTCTCTTGCACAGTATTATATGCTATTTCTCTAAGTTTTGTACATTCTAGGACATGAGAAGGGTTCCAGATGACATGAGTTATTAACAGCCATTATCAAGTTATAGTTGCCCCAAGTGCTAGAGATAAAAGCAGATATTCCAGGAGGGTTGGCCTATTTTGGAGCAGGAAGCGCCCTGCAGGGATGGGATGCCGGAGCTCTGTAGTACAGCATCATCGCTCCTGGAAAGGCAGTACTGAGAGCCAGGCAAGTTCAGGAAACAGTGAAACCGACATAAGGATGCTATGCAGTGATAGAAAAAATACAAGCCTGAATGTGTTTTACACATTTAGCACATGAGGAAATTTTTAAAATCGTGAAATACATTTGCCTTGATGTGACAGGAGAATAGTCACATGATGAATGTCATAGTAGGTAAAGAAAAAGCCTTAAAAGCACTCCAAAAAGTAACATTTATTTTAAGTTTTAGATTGTAAATAACAGTGTCTTAAGACTCTGTGTGAGGCTGGAACAGCTCAAGGTTCCCCAGAGCCTGCACTCAGTAAAGCAGCTGGGCCTAGGCTGAAAGTCGCACGCAACTAAGGGTTCTTTGGGTAACTCCTAAGTGCTGTGTGGTTGCACTGTTTTCTCCTGGTGGTTGCTGATCCCTTTCCTAAATTAGATTTTGAGGACCTCCAACACGACTCACTCACCCCTGGAATGACACCATTTTCCTGCGAGCTCCCACCACCTCCTCTCCTCTCAGCTCTGAGGGCCATTATCTGACCAAAAAGTCTTGTCAGTGTAAAAGACTATCACCTTTTAAAAGCCATTTCTGCTAGTTTTTTCACCTTTTCTAATTTCTCATCTGCTTTCCCTGGAAATCTGATGCCTGATTTGGACATAGTCCAACACTCCCCTTGAGGAAGCAGCAGCTGCGTGAATGATGTAAATTTAAATTCTGCCCTTAGCTGAGAGTCCTCTGACTTCTTTAAATGACTTCTTAAGAAAGTGTTTCTAGAAATCAGATACAATATATGCTGCCATGGGTGCACTTCTTTTATTAGCTTTAATTCTTTGACTTGTAGTTGAAAACAATTTCCAAGAAATTTTCAAAATAGCTACATTTAAAATAACAGCATGCCAAATAGCTCCATTAAAGATAATACCATTCTATACCATGTTGCAGAAAGACATTGAAAAATTTAAAATCATTAGAGAAAACTATTTTGGCTTAAACTCATCAGCCACTAAGAAGACCTATCTAAGAGAATTTTTTGAAGTAAATCTTATATGACAAGGTTTCCCTTGGTAAATCATACTGGAAATCTCAGCAAGTTTTCTGCTTATTTTTACCTCTTCTTGGTCCATGTATTGAATATGTTACACACTAAACAGTGGAATTTCCTTAACTTGCAGGCAATTTTCCCATTTATCTTGTCCATCTTTTCTGTCACTTGGACAAAATATCTGACATCCACAAATTAAAGGTGGAGAGGATTATTTGGCTTATGGTTTCCAATGCTAGCTTCAGGAAAGAAACTCTCAGGGAGAAAAGCAGAGCACGGGAAGAGCTGAGGATGAATGTGCTAGAAACTAGATGCACTCCCAATGTCACATTCCCCCGACTCACTTCCTTCCCCAGACCGTGCTTCCTGCTAGTCTGTCCAGCAGGAGCTGATCAGTGGCTTGGCCGTCCATGAGATCAGCATCCTTACCATCCAGCCACCTTGGGAGTCTCATAATCCATCCAAATTGACATTTAAGATTAACTGACATCCCATTTTACAGTGGAGCACCTGGGGGTTCCAAATTATGACCCCATGTGCTTACAGTCACTTACAATTTTGAAAGAGATTCTTTCTTGAGGGAAGACAGATTGCTGACTTGGTACTAGGAGATGCTGACTTAGCCACAGGATTCTGAAACTTTAGAATCAAAAGAAAAGTTTCAGAAATCACTCTGCTCTGTGGCATTAAAACTGTACCCCACAGAATGGTATAGTGGCTTCCTCAGCCAGATTGCATGAAGAGGGTCCAAAGAACAAATTAATGTGACACTATTGACTTTTCTATAAACCTACACTTTCCAGATGAAGAACCTTAAGTTCACAAAGTCTGTTCAAATCAGGTCTTATTGCCAATTGGTTGTGAAGTATGACTTCAGTGCCCTAGTTACCACACGAGGACGGGATGTTGGGATATATGTGTTTCGATAGTTTTTTAAAGCTTATTGTAGTTTCTGGTAAAGAATAAGACTTTCAGCTTAATGTGTTAAGCATTTCTTCATTAACAAAACTACCTGATTTTAACCGCTGATCCTCTGGGATAAAAACATACCACAGTTTCTAACAGAGAAACATGATTAGACCCTTCATGTAGGGCAAATAGTTGACATCTACTACTGCAAGAAATGTTGAAAATTATTATTTACTAGGTAACAGTAGCTGCCAATAAAAATAATAAACTAAAATTCAATAAAAATTAGAATAAATTTTATGTAAAATTATGTTCTGGAAAAATAAAACTACTGGAAAGAATTTCAGTAAAGCACAGGGCTGTGGACAGGAACCAGGGAGAGGTAACTCCAAGATAATCAAAAACTGTTTTTGCATTAGAATTTTAGAGTAAACTCCACAGCTTTAATTGGCCCCAGATGTTAACAGGTAGCCAGGAGCATTTTATGGAACACAGACAAAGAGAGCTCCGTGTCCTTTAACAGAAATATTTTGCTTCTGAGCTGCTGCATGAGCAGCTGCAGATGCATAATGCATTTTCCTTTGCGTTTCTGAGCATCTCTCTTCCAGGTTTCTGTATTATAAAATGTTTCTTTTCCTCTTGGTATAATTTAAAAATCTAAAAGCAATTAAATTCAATTTTTAAGTTGTTTCTTTGGGTGGATTTTTAGAGAAAAGTAACCAAAATAAGGCTGGAGAATTGGAAAGAATTAGGGTCTCTTCCCACTTTTCAATGAGAATGAGCAGGCAGTGTTATCAAGCCTGTGGGCCCCACCAACCTGCTTTCTCTGCTCCTGGTAGGCCTGCCCTTGCACAGTGTTGCCTTTGCCTGATTCCAGACTTCCCCATTATCTTGTCAGTTGATTCCAATCGAAAGGCTAGTAGAAAAGTGGTTGATGAGTCACTTTTCCCAAAGTAATTTGCATAAGAAATTAAGTAACTTCTTATATGAAATATCCCAAAATCTTAAATCCTTTCTAATTCACAAAGTGATAATCTATGACCTAGGATCTTATAGAGGAGAGGGGAGGACGTCGGGATAAGTGACTAGCTTCCCTAAGCCTCCTTCTCAGAAGAAGTCCAGTGTCCCTAGTAGCCTGTGCTTTGCAAAACGAGGACACTTCTCCTTTACATTCTTACTCAAAGTCTCCGAGAGAGCATTCTTGCTGCTTTCTGCTGAAGGGCTCTTCCAAGTTTAAGGGCATTGATAGTTCTATTCCGCTGTTGGCAACTAATGCCGAAGCATAGCTTCTGTGTGTGCCCTGGTAGGAAACCTGGTTCTCCCTCCATGTGGGAAGAGAGCTGTGGCCTAACATCATTCCTTTGCTTTCCTGAGCAGTGTACCAGGTCATACTGAGTCACAGCTTCTAGCAACACCCAGGGAAGGGCATAGTTCTACACGGTCTGCCACTCAAAGCCTCCAGAGTTGAGCCTCTTCTCCCCGCTCCGCCCCAAGGAAAGCTTAGCTTCTGAATCACAGCAGTTTATTTTCTTGATTTTTGAGTCATCTACAGATAAGTGGGAAGAAACATTTTTGTGTTCCCAAGGGCAATAACTGCCATAGTGAGCACCCTGGGAGAATCAGGCTTCGTCTTGTGTTCCCAGTGCTCATAGCCCTTTATCTCCTCTACTTTTTCTTTACTGAGCAGTTACTTCCTGCTCTGGCCCTTCAGTTGGTCAGACAATAGATGGTTTGAACTCCATCTCTCTCTCTGTTTGAGTCTCTTTCTCCTTCTCATTCTCTCTGTCTCTATTCTCACATGCAATTCAGAAGCATTATTCTATCTGCATAAGCAAATTCTATCTAAAACCTTCAAATTACATGCACTATCTGATCCATTCCAAGAATCTCTACTGTGACTACCCTGGTACCGGCCCATATGATTCCTTGACAAGCTTGTTGCAGTATGTCCTCACTGGTCTCCAGATATACCATTGCTCTGTAGTTTCTCCCCGAAAGCTCCATGGCTTCCACACCTCAGAGTGTGCAGAGAATGAATGTGTAAGTCTACAGAGACTGCATCTCCACAACCTCCTTTTGGCTCTGTCCTTCATGTTTCCTCTGATCTTGGTGTGCTGAAATGTTTACTTTTTGATTCACATTGTTGATTATTTTCTTTAAACACTATTTCCTTTTTGCAGTATTCTGCCTCAGCACTCTTATTTAAAATTAGCGTCTCTACCCCACAGCAATTGTGTTCTTTTTCTGCCCTCTGTTCCCTGTCCATTACACTTACCTTCTATCTGACAGGATATGAATGGTAGCCATATTTTCTGATTTTACCTATCAAAATGTGGATACCAAATAGTAAAAATTACTGAGTGTCTAACCCTGGTTTATCCTCACTTTCCAGGAAAGTATACATGGTAGGCCTCCACTGGACATTCATCAACAAAAGAGATGAAACCAACACACATTGCTTCTCACTGTGCTGTGTGCCGGCTCCCCAGTCCCTGAAGCTGACCTTAGGAACTCTGTGTGAGAAGCTACTGTGCGCTCACAGCCTGACCCTTTACCCTTCAGCATTGTCTGTTTCATGCACCAGTAGGAACCTTACACATTTCCACAGTCCTTCCAATGACTGAAAGCAGCCATCAGGGGCACTTTGTCTTCCATGGAAGAAATTTTATTAGTATAAATCTTCATCATTATCAAAGAAAAGCATTAAGAGGAAGACATGCTGCTTCCTGAATTACTCAGGATTAGATTAACAAAGTCCATTTATTATTAAACCAAGGTACTATTAGAATACACTACCATACTACAGGGTCTGGTTATGGAATATTAAATGATTCAATAAGATTATTAACCCATGCATCTTTTAAAAATTCTGAATTAAAAACATTATGAAAGCTATTATAAATAAAGAAAAAGGATAATACCATATACATAAAAACTAGCACTAATTTTATACTTTTTTAAAGTAAGTTTTAAGTATAAAAAGTATAAATTGGGGGGAAATGTCAGGAAGCTTTCAAAAGTACACCAGAGAGAGACAGGTTTACTCTTCTGCCTGCAATGAATAAACATGCTGCAGGCTTACTCATAAGAAAAGGGGACAGCTGATTACATATTCCTCTCTTCCTGCAAGATTATAGATCACTTCCCAGTGCATAGATACATTTTATGAGCTGTAGTACCACTGTCTTTAACATGGAAGAAAAGTAATGTATTTAAGAATGCCTGTACTGCCACAAAAAAGAGACTATGGCATCCTTACATGACCAGAGAAGACTAGTTATTTTAAGTGGAGAAAAAGAGAGACTGAATTCTGCTGCCCTATAACAAGGAATGACCCTTTAGCTATGACCCTTGATCACACATGACAGCAGACTGATGGATACTAATGGTGACACATTAGCAGAGACATCAAGTATTGCAGACAAAGTAAAATAAATAACTCTACCAAAACAGACGAGGATACAATTTGCTTGTTCCTCAGCATAGATGGTTTTGGGGTAAGTAAATGTGCCCACTCTCCTGTTCTCCACATGTTAGGTCTCACCATCTGAACCCACTCCAGCATAAACCAAACCTCCATAAGTTTAAACATGCATTCAGTATCACAGTTTCTTTTCATGAAATATTACATCTCAAAATCTTATCTCAGAATCTAAGTCAACCCTGACAAATCCTATAATGGGAACTTGGTAACAAATTCACACATGTTGCCATACACTTCACTTGAGTGAAATGACAAAGGCTTGTCCCATCAGCTACTGTAGACACTTGAAGTTTAATGTACCTATACAGAGAGGATGTTGTGTGCATTGGACAGCTTGAATGGAAGCTGAACTGATTCCAAAGTCACTGCTTTTCAGAAAGGTTTTACATGACTTCTGACATATTACTTATCATTTGCCATTTCAGAGAAAGGAGTGAGGAGGTATGAGGAGATAAGTGACTTATTCTTCATACTCCTGGTCCCTGAGAGCATCTGCTGACTCTTTTTTTTTTTTTTTTTTTGTCTTGTTGAGACAGGGTCTCACTATGCAGGTCAGGCTGGTCTTGGGCTCACTTTGTACCCCACGCTGGTCTTAAATTCTCAAGGTTCCTCCTGAATCAGCCTCCCAAATGCTAGGATTATAGGAGTGTGCCATCATGCACGGCAATTTGTTGACGCTTAAAGGACTCAGGACCAGAAGCTGAAAGATCAATCAGTATCAAGAAAGACGTCAAAAGTGTAGATTATGGGTAATTCACAGGATTTGGGAAACAAAGAAAAATAAAACTGAAATTAGGCCCACTAATATTGTCACAATTTGAAGGAACATCTTCTACTTTAGTTACTTTCTTTAAGGCATTTTGTGATGTTTGCATGGGTTAAATGCTAAGAATTTGAATAGTTAGCAACTGTAAAGGTAAACTGACCGGGGGCTTTATCACAGTTCTTAGGATGCAGATTTCCAGTTCAGGAGCCATGAAGAAAGAGTGTCCTTGACCACACCCAGGCTGCCTATGGGAGCCTGGAAGGATTCAACCCTACATAGTGGTGTGATTGTCTTGTACAAACTGAAACTGGTCCCAAGTCAGAAAAATCTGTAACCGAATCCAGATGTTAGGACTTCCTCCGGAAAAAAGGAGTGATGCTCTTCCAGATATAGATGATGCCCTCTACAATCTCTACATTGATTTGGGACAAAGTACCAATTCTTCAATAATTTAATAATTTAAATAAGACTTCGCAAAAAATACAGAAACCAATTGTAAGGATGGAAGCACAGTCTGACACAAACGACTAGAGTGGAAAAGAAGACTACAGCGTTCCAACAGTAGGAGAGAAACGCCAGAGCTGCCACAGCCTTGAGGCTGCTGCTCTGTCCTTGTTGTGGGGAAAAGAGTCACAAGGGAGGGGACAAGGGCAAACTCGGCTCTCAAGCAGTCTCTCAGTATTTACCAAATATTAAGAGTATATTATTCCTATATCCAAGGCATGGTGGTTAATCAATTTAATGTCATTCTAGTACAGTCACTAGGATAAGAAGGGGCAATAACCAACTACTGATATATCTTGCATCTCTTTCACTTTTTTTCTTTCTTTTTTTGTGGGGGCGGTACTGGGGATCAAACTCATGCCCTTGCATTGCCATCTCTTTCATTTCCTATCAGTGAAGTCCGTGTGTATCAACGGAGCCATATTCTCCTTCCCTGCACATAACTTAGTGCATCGAGCGCTGCGAGGTAAGCATACTGGTTTGTTCATCTCTGTAACTGCAGGAGCCAACTTGGAGTTGCGCTGACAAACTCACAGTGAATCTGACCCTTTTTATTAAGTAATGAATACTTAAAGGATCAACTAGAACATTCACCAGCAGAGTCAGGGAAAGATGACCTCCACCATCAGACCATGCCCATCTCAGGAGAACACTTCCTTTTCTTTGCCTGTAGCAGGAGACCTGGGGTCGTATTCTGGTCACTGCTCGCCCTTCCCTGAGAGCACCCCTCTCTGGGTCCTGCGCATCCCACTTTCCAGGCTCCTTAGTTGTGAAGACCGGCTTCATTGCTGCCTTTGAGGTGCCTTTCATTTCAACCACAAGCAAATTCTTTATCTATTTTTCTGATCTTTCAGTATTTTTTAAGTACTGCATTTCTATTTCAGTAGTGATCATATATAAAATATTCACTTACAATTATAGATTACATTTTTTGCCTCTAGGAGGCCTCTAGTGAGCATAATATTAACTACATAATAGAAAAAAAAATCATGAGCTGACCAGTTCATACACATTTCACAGTTATTATATAACTTCCTTCATACATTAAGTATGAATGTAGTGAAAACTTCCAATTGCTTGTACTTTAAACTTATTTGGTTATCATTCTTTAAATAGTCACTTTTGGTGCTATAATTTCTACGTTTTCCCAAATTCTAGGATGACAAACTATCTAATTCATCTTAAACATTAAAAACACAAGCAGAGAAACAGAGCTCAATATTACGTGTATAATCAAAGTGTCTTAGATAAAAGAGTAAATATGTGTATAATTAAAAGTTAAAGACTATTTTTATACGGTAATTCACCTTGACTTAAGTACCTTTTATATAACTAAGTTGTTACTGAAATGCTTTCCTTTGTTTAAAATAGAAAAGACATTTTTCTTCCTCATTTGAAATACTATTTATAGGGTACTGAAAATATCTATATGTAGATACTCATGTATTTTATACATGTCTATATCTCTATATGTGCATACCAGTATTAATATAAATAGTAAAAAGAAACATAAATTGTGACTCATTCTCTAAAACACACAAATGTAATATCCCTCCATGAAGATGAGATTTTTTTGAAAGAATATAATAACATAGGTGTATTTGAAGAGATTCTACATGACTTTTCATCATAACTGCATTTTCAAGTTTCTAGTAACACATGTAAACAAAGACCAAAGACTTGTGCTATCATAGTGAAGAGTTGAAACATCACGAAAGTCATCGTATTATTTAGTTATCTAACTAAATCACTTAAACTAGTCCAACTGCAATTTGTCTAAAGATGAATTTACAAACCAAAGCTGCTTTGAGAAATTTTAAACAAAGCGTACAGGAATCTGAGCAGTTAGACACCCTTAACATGCACTACCAATGACCCTGCGGGAAGAGTGGTGTCCACGCTTCTACCCCAGCCCTCTCCTGGAATGTCACTTCAGATCTGTTTGGGTGGGGAGCCTGGAGGGTGGGGAGGCAGGAATTCCTCCGGTGCAAAAATCCCCATTGCACTGGCCAAAACTTGGCTTCCACTCACCTGCAAGGAAGATATCCATCATAACAGTTGTATGTGACAGAGAGTTCACCCACAAGTTAAAATCTGGGAGTGGTGAAGAAAGAGAAGGCCAAAGACCAAGGAGAAAGGCCTACACTCTGGTAAAAGTGTTCAGCATCTACCTCTGGGAAGTAATGGTCTAGTCCACACTCTTCATGAACACTGGGAGCCATAAGATATTCAGTGACTGAGTAGCAGGTGTGTCCAGGGACGCTGGTGTACAGAGCAGCCTTTCCTTTCCTAAGCACTCTCTGCTTTCCATAAGTTTAGAAATAATCCTCTACATTCATGCTATGGAGTTAGTAGTAGAAAGTGTTGGGCCAGAGAAACCACTGTTTTGTGTTCATTTTTTTCCCACTCTATTTGATTCTATTCCATCCAACAGAGAACATCTGCGGATTTTCTGTGACAGTGGGCAGTGTGTGTGCTTGTGTGCAAGCGTTTGCGTTTGTATGTCAGAGAAAGTTGTGTATGTGGGGTGCCTGCCTACATGGTGTGTGATTGGGGAAAACTTGAGACAAGGACTTCGAGGAAAATTGGAATCTAGGCCAACTAGGACTTTGTATCTCCGCACAACTCTGAGCACATGTCATACCAAATCCCCGGATAGTTTTGTCAGTCTTCCAATCAAACACGTTGTTAAGGAACTTCATTACAGGTCAGTTAACCTAAGTCAGTTGGAGGCAGAAGGCATAGAACATGCAGGATTAAAGCAGCACGACTGGAAGCTTAGCACTGATGATAGCAGGGCTGTCTGTCACTTTTACTGAGAAGTCGCTTTGTTCCTGGATACTGCTAAGTTTTCAAAGTTTTCACACTTATCAACCCACATATTCTGTCATGACCTCTTATTACTTTATTATGGCTGCTGTAACGAAAAACCACAAATTGTAAGACAAATAACGAAAATTTGTCATCTCTCAGTTCTTCCCCTGCACGTGGAATTTTCTCTCTGTGTAACCCTGTTTCCTTCTTAGAAGGACACGGGTCATTTCAAGTTAGGAATCACTCAATTAAGCTCAGTTTATCTCATTCACTTCTATAAAGATCTTATTTCCAAATATGGTCACGCTCTGAGGAATGCGAAAGAAGAGTACAATCTAGTTTAGCTTATGAGATGAGTTAGAAAGTTGCTCCCAGCTTGCAGGGTCACAGAGAAGTGACGCGGCCCACTCAAGCTAGCAGAGCTGACTGTGTGGCAAGTCTGCTGTCTGTCCATGTAGACAGAGGAGCACACGCACACCTAAAACCACTGCTTCCCAACGCTTCACATTGGTGAGGGATTGCAGTCACTGTCCTGTGCAGGGAGAGATTATTCTGGCTTAATTCCTATTTGTTTTTTGTTTGCAGGGGAGGGGAGGGAAAAGTTAGAAAAATAAAATGAGACTAAAGACTTGAATTTAATGAAACATTGTTCTCATTCAATAAAATTTTTATTTTCTCCACCAGTGCTCTCTAATAACTGCTTTAACATATTAAATTTGGATACAGGTGGTTATTCTCAGTTTATATAGCACATGATTTCTTACATAATTGAATAGAGTCTGAATAATAATTTGCATGGACTCTTTTCTCTCTCCCTCCTCCTTCCTTTTCTTTCTTTCTTTCTTTCTTTCTTTCTTTCTTTCTTTGTAGAACACCTTAAAAAGGTCAAAGTTAATCTCATACATTTTAGATATACATATCTGCAAAATATTTTACTTATTTATCTACCAATTTAGTATAAACCTAAACAAGTCAATAAAACAATAAAAAATTAGAAATTTTTCTAAAAAGTCATGAGAAGATTTTGCTTTATGTGAGTTTTTTTTTTTTGACAATTCATGTTAGGACTGCTTAGCAAAATTCTGCTGTCTTATAATTCCAAAAAGAAGAAAAAGAGCATGCTAATTCTTTCTGTTTTGTTTAAAGACTATTACAAATATCATTCAATATCTATAGTTGACTCATAGTAATCAAAAAATAAACTTTTTGTTGGAGATTCAGCTCAGCAGCAGAAGCGCCTGCCTGCCAAGTATGAGGCCTTGAGTTCGATACCCGGCACCAAAAAAAAAAAAAAAAAAAAAAAAAAAATTGAACTCTTTTTCACTAGTTCTAAATGAGATTTCCATTTTTTTTGCCTTTTTGATGTCTTCATATCTATTATTGAATGTTAAGAACATCTTACTCTGAACTGTTCTTCAGAAGTTATACAGAGCTTTATCTGAGGACACAAGCAGCCTTTGCTTTGCAAATAAACTATGAGATACCCATTGCTTGCATGCATTTTTACTTTTCTTGAGGTCTGGAATTCTGCTTTTCAACTATGCCTTCAAATCCATCTATCCAGTCTCTAGTAGATGCCAGAGAAAAATGAGAACTTATTTAAGGGGTGCCAGAGTGGGCCCACAAGTGAGCCTGAGAGGACATCTGAGCTCTGTACATGAGGAAAGTCCTGAATTCAGATCTGAATGACCCCATTCAAGGCTGGGTTCTTAGCTCGTTCAGTTCTTCAGACCATGAGGGGATGTGGACTCTCTCACCACGGTGGTGTCTCTCATTGGCAACTCCGATCAGAGGTACTCAGATGCTGAGTGCAGGGAATCCACTGTTCAGGCTGTGTGCCTTGTTGTGTCAGTGGGTAGGGCTCACAAACTGATCTTGATCTAGAAACACCGACCAGCCTCCACAGTCACTCAGTCCCTTGTTGTCTTTTAGCTTTTTATCCTGCTGGCACCATGTATTCGTATCATACATTCACCCTGGTCATTTCCTTATTTTCCCTGCTTTCTTTTCCTTAATCATTTCTTATCTGATTACATGCAATTGAATTACTCAATCGAATTCACCATGTTCATAAATGTCTTCATTGCTTAGACAGAAGAGAGCCAAGAGAGCAAAGTCTATCACGTGCTTCTTACATGTATATAGGAGGAAGTTGATTTATTCTAATGTACAATCTCTTTCTAATGAGAACAGCCATCTCATTCCAATTACTGACCTAATTACAATGACTCACCAAAATGGAACTTCATATACATATGAATTAGTATTATTTAAAGGCATTATCATGATATCATATTTAGTAATAACAATAATAAATAATTTAATATTGGTCCACTGGAAGCAAAACAAATCTCATTGCATCTCCCTAAGCAATGATTTAAATATGGTTATTCTACTCTTACCCACTAAAGTAACAAGCCCAAACTGGTTTTTAATAATCTAATGTTCTTTGCTATCAAATGAGATATGGTTCGTGTCTTTGCTTCTCTTGACTGGTCAGCCCCTGAATAGCATCAATTAGAACATAAAATTGAGAACTAATGATCTTACTCACTAACATACATTCTTCAATAAATTTGATTTTAGACATGCCTGCACGTTGGTTGGCTGACTTGCTTCTAGTCAGAGTCAAGAACCCGTACCTTGATAGCTAAGAACACAGAAGAGCCGAGCATGATGGTGCAGTCCTGTAATCTCAACATTTGAGAGTCTGAAGCAGGAAGATTGCTGAGAGTCTGAGGTCTGCCTGGGCTATCTAGTAAGATTCTGTGTCAAAACAACAACAGCAACAAAAAAATATTGAAGAGTCCTACCTGCAGAAAAACTTTTTAACACTAATGCACTCTGCACTCAGAATTTTAGGAAATATTTGCCCTTGATAGTTCCTGCTAAGTGGGACACACACAAAAGACAGAAGCCCTACGTTGTGTGGCTCTGGGGCCCCTGGAGTTTGAGGTTTCTCTAAACATAAAACTCTTTTCTGATTAATGCTGGACTAACTGAGGTAGGGGAAGAGCAGAAGAGAGAGAGCTGCCTTTAGATACTTTAACTGTTTAGTTTGATCTTTAAATCTGCATTTCAACTCCTTTTACATCCATAAATGGATAACATATGCAAAAGAAAAAAATTAACTTCCATGTGTCCTTTTCTCCCTAAGTGAATCCTCCGGTGGCTTTGTATTTTGGCAGAGAGAAAGAAAGAAAGAAAAATGGAAACCAAGTAGGCTAAAACATATTTTGATTCTGTATTTCAGAGGATCATCCATTCTACAGTTGAAATAATCATCTCCCAAGCATAAACAATACTAATATTTTTTAAAAAGTTCAATGATTGACTTTAGCAAATTTTAAAATAGGAATCAATTATAATTCATTTATAGTTTACTAGAATTTTACTCTTCTATTGTGAGTGCGGAAATAGTTGACATCAGCAGAAGTGGTTTCTGTTTAATATGTAGGGATATTCACAAGGGCAGACAGTTTGCCGATATTCTATAGCAAAAAAACAGTAAATTAATGATTAAGTTTTCTTCATGCAAAAGTTTTTGAACAAAGTCTTCAAGAGATATTAACACTTAAATGCGTGGTTTTTTTTTTTCTGATAAGTAAGCTGCCTTCATCAGACCCAATATCACATAGACGCAGATAGCTTTCATGTCCAGAATGGAAATGGAAGCTCATCTTACTGGCTTGACGAGTGTCTCCCAGCTGCTGCAATATATTGCATTTTGTAAGCCATTAGCCTTTTGTAAGTTAAACACAGCTCACTGTTTGGATGCATCTTGGGCAGCAAAGGCTGGTCCCTTTCAGCTGTGTTACATAGTTTCTAGTTTCCCCTGTCATTGTTTCCTGACCCCTGACCTGTGAACTCATGTGGTCGTGATTGATAGGAAGTCTGTTATCAATATCAAGGCAGATATTAGCTTTGTCCTCTGGATCAAGAGAAAAAATGGTCATTTCCTTGTTAATCTTTGGATTTTTAAGTATCCAGTTGGCCTCCTGGTCTTGTTTTAACACTCAGATCCCCAAGTCTCTTATTTTCCCCAGGTCTGCACTTTTCTGCAC
This sequence comes from Cavia porcellus, assembly GCF_034190915.1. Lineage (NCBI taxonomy): Eukaryota > Metazoa > Chordata > Mammalia > Rodentia > Caviidae > Cavia > Cavia porcellus. The sequence goes on from NW_026947510.1 coordinate 24,564,243, forward strand.
TTGTAAAGCAGAAGCAGAGGTCAGAGAGAGTCTGAAACGGACTCCTCAGACCCTGCACTGGATCCACAGAAAGCACCAGGACCTTCCAACCATGAACAGATGGCAGAACTCACAGGTGCTCGGTGTTTCTGGCTACTGAGCAACCTGAGCTTTTTTTCTGGTAGGTTCTTGGTAATCAGGAAGGTAGATTGATGCTTGGTAGTCCCTGTGCGTCGCCTGTATGTCAGATGTAATGGCAGGAGGAAGGACAGTTGGTAGCTGTCGAGCCTTCAGCCTCTCATGCTGTCCTACAGACTTCATCTCGCTGGGTGACACTTGTGTTCACACACTGCAGGCCTGCCAGGAGCCACAGGCAGAGTAGCTGGCTTCAAAGAACAGTTGGTTCTTACCACAATTTGTGGGATTAACTGCGGATTCTAGATGAGGACCTTGGTATACCTGTAGCAATGAGGACTCCATGTAACAATTGTATTCTGTGAGAGGTATAACTTCAGGCTGATTGCTACTATCCATTTGGTTGCTCCTGAGAGGAGCTTAATTGCTTTGCATTTTGTGTAGATATTGAAACTGAATTTTATCCAATACAAATAAACCTGCTTTAATTTTACCTTAATAACTTCCAAGTAACTGCTCTAATGATTTAATATTTTTAAGCCTTCAAATCTACCTTTACTGAAATTTTCTGTTTTAAATTGTTCTCAAAAATTTTTTCTCCCTTCCACTCTCTCTGTAAGAATATTCATCCCAAAACATAGCAGAGAGGTGAATGATGTTTAATTATAAGGGCAATATTCATAAGAATCAATTAGTTAATATTTGAAAGATCTTTAAGGATAAATTAATCCATTAAATGCTAAGTATGCCTCAATGATTACATATGATTATGTTTAAAATATTTTCAATTTACAACATACAGATGTCTCATGGATTCTTAGACAATCCTCATATGGCTTCTTGCAAACACAGTGGAAGTAATTACCTTACATATCTGTCTGATGGGACACTAGAAGTCACCTCTATTTTCATCTGTCTTCCAGGAAGGCAATTTTCTAAGCTTGTTGAAAAAGAAAAAAGCTTCTTGGTAGAACTTCAGAGGAATCTTCCTTAATTTCTAAATCTGGTTCTGTCCTTCTTCCTTTGTTCCTGCTGATTATCTTGATTGAAGAGTGCCACTGACGAATACATGTGTAATACAGGGTCTGTCTGTAGAGGGGTCTGAATTTTAATGTAACAAAAATCTTGATCTTTTATTTCTCTTTTTAGGCACCAATCAGCATCACAGGTAATAAAATATGGACTGGGAATTTCAGAAGGGACTGCAAAGTGTAGATTTTGGCAAAAAAAAAAAAGCACACATAATTATGCTGTTTATAATCATTCGAATAGGAGTGAGAGGATGTAGAAAGAAGAGTAAGAAATAAAGCTAAAAGAAAAAGCTAACAAAGTTGGATGACTGTATACTTTTTTTAGTCATTAATTCTTTTAGGAAACAATATTTGAATTTCTATTTTTATTTTTACTATTTAAGGTACTGGAAAAAACAAATACACCTCTTAAATTAAGCAGTGAGTATGCTGGTCATTGGAAAACATGTATATAAGAGTAGTGGAGATAAACTGATGCAAGATTATATATAGACCGTGGCAGGTACTATGGCTAATTCTGTGTGCTAATTTCGCTGGACTATGGCTTACCCAGATGAACATTATTTTTAGATGCCTTGTGAAGGCATTTCTGCATTTGAGCTCAAAGACTCAGTATCTTAAATTAACCCTTCAATGTTTGTAAGTAGCATCTACATCAGTTTTCTTCTGTTTGGACTAGAATTACATTACTAGTTTGTAGATAGCAGATTGAAGAACTTGTAAGATTCTAATTCCTCATAATAAGTATGTCATATTGATTTAGTTCCTCTGAAGAGCTCTAACAGCAGGTAATCAGAGAGAGGAAAGAAGAAGAAAGGAAGGAAGAAAAATTTCCTAGAGTAGTATTGGAATAAAATGTGCATTAGAAAAGGAGAAAGAATCTGTAACTTGGTTAAGAAAATTTGAGTGTTTGCAGGTGAAAGTAGCATTTCCTGACACAGATACCGAACTGATGCTAGAAATGTTGAAACTCAGGTATGTGGATGATCAAGTTTAAAAATTCTACTCAAATGATAATGATCCAAGGATCACACATATTTTTCCCAGCAGAGCAATTTATAAAGATAAAACCTGCAGATCTAAGGTTATGAAACGCTAGGCAATAGGGAAAAGGCCCTTTTAATCATGTTCGGTGAAGCCACTGTGCAGATCAGCTGTAACTCAGTGGTGGAGCAATTGCCCGGTTTGTAAGGGGCACAGGGTCTCTGTCCCCAGCACTTCACATAGAAGCTGACAACAGATTATTAGGGCTGAAGCACTCTTTTCAAAGGTCTAACATTGATGATTTTTGATAACTTTCAGGGCTAGCAACCTATGCTGTGTCTTCACATCACACGCTTTTTGTCAGCCCCAGAAAGACTCAATAACTTGTTTAGAATCAGATGACGAGAGACAAAGACAAATACATCGTGACTGAAGGAAGAAGTAAATCAAACCTAGTTAACGGTGGAGCTATAGTGTCACGTATCTAAAACCTAAATAAAAAGGATGACTTTTTAAAATCTGGTTCGAATACAGATTTTTGTCAGTTATCAACAATAAGTACACTTATGCAAACGTATTTACTAAGTATTTCTCTGTAAAGCTGAAAATTCAATCATAAATTTAAAACATGTCTCAAAAAGGATCAGGAAAAGTTAAACTCAGGAGAGAAATTTTATCAGCTGTTCTTAGAAAAGATTTTCCTTTTCCTATTAAAATAATAAGCTTGTTATCTTCTTAAAAATGAATCTTTGTAGAGCAGATATTATTCATTTCTTCTAAAATATTGGGTCTGTCTGCCATTTTATGAAATGATTTAATTATTTTTATTTAATTTCAGAAAGTAATAAAAGCATTTTATGCATTCATGTATGGATTTAACATCAATTGATCTACCATACACTTGCAGAAAATATGTCTAACTTGAGCATCAAATGTAAAATATTCACTGTATTTTAAAACATTTTCCTCTCATAGGTGTATTATTTCCTGGAAAAGTAAAATGTATAGTTAAATACCCATAAGCTACTATTTACTGCAAACACATAACAGATGGATGAACAAATATTATCTTGTTTAGATTGCTATGAGATTTCTGCTTGAGTGTGTCTGTATTCTGAATTACTGTGATGGCCAAAGTTTTTTAGTAAACAGGTAACAATTTTCCTTGGCTACAGAGGACAAATCTCAGGCAAGCATAGCACTGTCCCCAACCTCCCAACAGGAAGCTGGCAGTGCCTAATGAGGGAGACTTTATGGTCTCATCAAGTCCCACTCTTTAAAATAGGTTTTTGCCGTGTGAAATTATCCCTGTTAAAGACTGTGGAGACTGACCACAGAGAGATGCTAAGTAAGGTTGAAAGACTTAGACAATAGTTAGCATGCATCATGCAGGTAAAGAAGAAGCTATGGGCAGTGAGGACCCACTCCTGACCCTGGACAGTGAGTGGCAAGAAGACACTTATCAACATAGTGCGTGTTAGGCTGTATCATAAGAGAGAAAATGTGGTCGAATGGAAGTTACTCTCAACTAGTCTTAACTGTGTGCAAGTCCAGTACCTTTGTTTGTTTCAGTCCCTCACACTGGTGAGTACTTTTTAAAAGGCACATGTATCAATTATGCCCTAAGGATGTAAGTACAATCTTGTTTATCACACAACTTCCTTTATCCTTGACCAACACTCACACCTCACTGTCAGGGTGTTTAGAAAATAAATTAGTAACAACTGAAAATATCTTAGCTATCCAGATACTATGAAATTTCAGTACATAAAGATATTTATGAGTAAATATTTAAGTTATGTAGTCAGTCCCCATTTTAAAGGAAAACTTAAAAAGCTATAAACATATTCATAAATGTGGCAATACTTCATGTTGCAAACATGGCCTGTGTATTAGTCTTTCCATCACTGGGACAAAATATCTAGTACTGTGATCTTAAAGGTGGAAAGTTTCATTTTGCTTTATACTTGTAGAGGTTTCTGTGTGTGGTTGTGTGGTTCCAGCGCCCAGAACGTACAGTGGGGAGACCGGGCAGAGAAAAGGTGCTCTACCCACAGCAGCCAGGAAGCAGAAAGAGCTGGCTGGAGTCAGCGACAAAAATATGCCCTTGCAGGTGATTCCTCCCACTGCCAGGACGCTGCCCTCTAATCCTACATCCTGAGAGGACTCTTAGCTGTGAATTAACCCTTCACTGCACTGATCCACTAATGTATTCACACTGCAAGATCTAATCGTATTCAAAAAGCCTGCCTTGGAAATTGTGCAATTTTGAAACATTTCAATAGATACCATCGCAGCATGCATATCACGTGAAAACCAGGCTTTTAGGCTACAGGAGAGACCTAAAATATCATACTGGTTTCCATGAAAAAATATTGAATAAGAAAAGTATTTTCATGACAAGTATGTCTTAATTACTTTTCTTGTTGCTGGAGCAAAGTATTCAGCACCTAAAGCTTAAGGAGGAATAGATCACTCTAGTTCACAGTTTGTATAGAACTCAGTCCATAGTTGTCTGACTTAAAGCAGGGTGGGGGTGGGAGTGCTCAGAGGAGAAACAGTCCACGGCAAAGAGTCAGGCGACAGTGCAATAGCAGCAGTGAAGTTAGCTTCTTTTTGTCATTTTACATTCCATACAGTCTACAAGTCTATTGACTGGTGTCACCCCTACCCAGGGTGGCCCACATCCACACACGCCGTCCAGGTACATCTGGAACTCCTCACCTAAGGTCATATGAGGCTTTGGGGGACATCCAGATACAAACCGTGGCACTATATAAAGGGTGTCTTTTAAAGCCCATCAAAGGAATAGAGTCAATCAGAATCACTAAATTGGAAGAAATTCAATGAAAATGTTGTTATACAAGGAAAAATGTAAAAAGGTACTTTTTAAATGCAGTGATATCAATATTCTTGGAAGGTAATCACAAAAGAAAATGGTTGCACTAAACTATAGAGAAGAAAGGTAGCAAGTAGAGAAACCTGGACAATTTAATTAAAAGTGGAAGAAAATACAAAAGGAAAAGAGCACATGAATAAAAATAGTAATTATGTGATAAAGTACTTTAAGAAATTACTTTTATATTATGATTAAGGAAATATAAACATAATTTCTTAACAGAAATTCTTAGAATGGATTGAAAAATAAAAACCTATAATGGTTAATTTTAGACATCAACTTGACTGAGCCATCGGGTGCCCTGATATTTGCTAAACAGTATTCTGTGAGAATGTTTCTATGACAGTGCCCTTGGAGGAGATTAACAGTTTGATCAGTAAAGCAAGTGCCCTCCACAGTGGGGTAAGCCTTTAAGTCAAGTGAAGACCTGGACAGAATGAAAACGCCTGAAATTCCCAGATAGGAGGAAATTCTCCAGCAAACGATCTTTGATTGGAGTGCTGTCTCTTTTGGGTCTCCAAACTTCTGCTAACCATGCAGATTGGACTTGTCACCAGCCACCATAATTTCATGATCCATTTCTATATAATCAATTGCTCTCCATCTGGCGGACCCTAATACAAACTATTATATCTTACGTCAATACCAATATTTGTTTGAAAATATATATAGATGTCTACACACACATACACACACATATATGGAAAATACCAATGAAAGAAGCTATTACATCAATGAGTGCAAATTATGGCAAAAATTATCAGATTAAATAAAGTAATTTTTGATTCATAAAAAGCACAATTCATCAGGTAGATTTCAAATACTTAAAATATATTCATATAAATATACACATCAAAAATACATTTAAAAAGTCATTATGACAAACTGATTTAAAATAATAGAGGACTTTAATAAACATTTCTCAGAAAATATAGATTATACAGCTAAGATTTTTTACTGTAATATATAATTTTACTTTGAATTGTAGTATCAATACTTTTATTTTTTGCTTTTTTCTCACTTTAAATTTTTCTCTTAATTTTTCAAACTGCAATACTTTATTCTAGAATAATAAATTATCACTTGCTGTAATTCAGAAATATCCACAAAATCTAAATGCAAGACAGTATCTCTTACGATGACTCAGACTATAGTTGTCCAAAGGTAACTCGTAAGAGTCTGTAATTACATTACAGAGTGAGGCAAGCACTGACTAGGTTAGACTGGGATTTTCAGGTAAATATTCTAAAGAGCTGCGCTGAATTAGGATGACTTCCAGGAAGCTGTTTGGAAAGAAAAACATTGAAGAATTAGAAGTACTGCTTTGAGATCGATGTGATAGATTTGAGGCAGGCACTGCTCAACATTCTGAGCATATGTTAGTGAAAGAAGCAGCAAAATCCCTGCTACTTTGTATTTTGTAGCAAATACGAAACTAAATAAACACACGTATACACTTTTGGTTGCACAGACAGAGGATGGTAGTTTCCATGTAATAAACTTCTTGGGCATAGACATCAATTAGGCAAATTCCACACTGTCTTCTTAAATTTTTTTTTCAACTAAAATGCAGAGAAATCCAGTGTAAAAATGTAAGGAGATATCAAGGAAGTGTCATGTTATGTAAACAATGGGCATGTTTTGAAAAAACCTCAGTAGATTTCTTCATTAAAGAATACTGAAACGAGTAGTTGAAGCGCTCTGTTTATAACAGAACAAAGGAAAATCTAAGTAGTTCAATTTGATTGGTATGAATCGATGTCCTCTACCTAGATAATTTACTCCTGTTTCCTTGCTCTTGGCTGGAGACCCGAAGGTGCTCCAGTTGTACTCAGCTGGTCGAGGAAGAGAATATTTTAAGTGAGGAAGTGATATAGAATATATGAAGATAGAATTACAATGGGAAGAATCTCAAAATAATATGACAAAAATAATACGACAGAGAGTGTTTTAAATGTGAATTAAACCAAGGGGTAAGCACTTCTATGCAATTTGAAACTGATCAGTGAAAGATGTGTGTTACTGATGGAATTATGTTTGAAGAACGGATGGATTTTTTTTGCTGACTCTTTTCAAACATCACCCAACTCATTACTAGGGCATTCAACTTCTTTACCAAATTTTCTTCCAACAATTTCTGAATAAAATTTGATATTGCTTATAATATATGAAAATTAGTAACTTTATAAAATTTAATTGTTTAATATTTTACTCTAATTTTTAAGAAATAAATGCCAAGGTATGATGATGCATAGCTCTAAGTGTAACTACACTGGAGATTGCAAAGATGTTTGAGCCTAGCCTGGATAACTTAGTGAGACCCTGTCTCAAAATTTAAAAATTTAAAACAAAAGATGGGGATATAGCTCAATGATAAAAATGCCTTGGGCTTGATCAGTGTAACCATGAAAACAAAACAAAATAGAATAAAAACATAAGGAGAGTGGATTAGGTATAATTCAGTGGTAGAATATCTACCTAACATGCATGAAGCATTGAGTTCTATACTAGTGCTATAAAAACAAACAAACAAACAAATATAAATATAAGTAGAACAGGGAAATTTAGATATCAAACTATAAGGCACAATAAATATACAAAGGAAATAAACAAAAGCAAATACTAAAAATAATATACCATAAAATATTTTATACACTTTTAATAAAATTGTTAAATGTATATGCCATTTTTGTATTGCCATGACTAAATATAAAATTAAAATTGGAAGAATTAATTTTTGATTGTGTAAAAAACAGAAATAAAAGTTTTTTTATCTTGGCCCTTCTTCCAAATAATACTGTTATGTGAAATATTAATTAAAGTGTTAACGGGAGACTCAGAACCGTGCTTATCTAGTTTAATAAAATGTAGGTATATTGGAGTGGCTCAAGTCCGTTTTACATTTGCACAGAAGTGTATGAAAGCTTTTTCCCAATAGTGCAACCTTAGAATGAATGAGTGAATGAATGGATGGAATCTTGTTTATATTTTTGTAAATTAAGCAATCCATATGACCATAGGTGTCTTTGAATTGAATTTTGTGAGACTTCCAGGAATTCTTTCTAAGTCAGAGGCCAACAGTCTTCATTTTCAGCCTGACTGAACCCTGGGGGCATTTCTCTGAGAAACACCAGGCGTGAAATATAACTTGTTTTGCACAGAAATTCAAGGCTTTGTTACAAGAGTTGGATTGCAGGAATCAAACTCTTCCTCAGAGGCCTTGCTTGTAAACACCATTGTGCGGTCACTTAAAATATCTTTTCTAATCGTCCAAATCAGTACATCCATGAAAGCAAAGCCATGGTGAAGAACAGCACATTTTCTCACGAATCTCGTTCATACAGGAGAATATCAGCATATTTCTCAGGAAATCCCAGGAAAGTTAAATACTAGATATTTAAAAAAAATACATCCTGAATTCCTCTCACATTCTCAGATGGTTTGCCAAAGTTCACATTGACCGTCTTTGGTTCCTCAGATTTCTTGTATGCAAACCTGTGACCCAAAAAGTATGAGCTCCATATGTGACTTGGTGCCGGGGACTTGGTCAATATGTGCTTAGTGGTATCATTTTATGAGACTGAAAATAATCTCAGACATCTATCTGGAGCAGTGACTGACATGTAGTACCCACTCCAAATATTTTTGCCGTGATTGGTATTTAAGGATCAACAAAATGATTGAGAAAGCTACTTTCTAAGATAAATTAAAAATCATCCATGTTAAGTTTACTCGCTGGCAAAACAAGTATAGTAAGGTATTAAAACAAATACCAGACTATTTCTGTAATACAATATTTAAATGAATGTTCCAAATTTCCTCGCGCTTTGAGATTAAGGCAATACCACTTAGATGTGCACACATTACACAGACATGATTGAAGCGAAGTTAACCCAGAATTTATCTGAAGACATAATTAATTACGTTCTGCATTTTATCTTGGTATTTTATTTTTTAAACCTGTAGCTGGAAACCTGGCATCATTACAATTCCATAGTTTGTTTGTGTGCGCCCTGAAGGCCTGAGTAATTTTAAAATTCAGTGGAGAGTTATAATCTAGTTTAGACAGGTTTTGTTAATATTTTGTTCAGATTATATCCATTTATTAACATGTGATAAGGGCTCCTTAAGCAATAATTTTTCTCATAAATTTAATGTGACAAAACCTGTTATTCCACAATTTCCCTTAAGCCTAAATCTGATTATAGCACCAATGTATAATGAACAAAAACTAATTATGCAATTAGCTGCTGTTAGGTTGCTTTTGAGAAATTATGCATTTTACATTATTCTGAAAAGTGTCCCTTAGGTCCACACTGACATTCTCCACTTTCAGAAGAGGAAATTTTTTTCTGAATAAGTATTTTTCTTTTTAAAAATTAAATAATAGTTCTCTCCATGACAATTGACTTTACTGTTAAGTACCTCAATACACTAATATCATTTTTCCTTTCTCAAAAAATGATGGTAAGATTGAGGCTATAGAACATTCTCCAATAAGATGCAGCTGCCTGTCATACTGGGTGCACTGGTTTACTAGGGATGAGACATGGAGGGAAATTTCAGCTTTATTTTTAACAAAGAGAGCTTTTGTTCTTTGTTGTAAGAATCAAATTATCTAATTATTCTCTTCCCCTAGGTCGTGGTCTGTCTATTGGGTTTATGACAATAAATTCACTTTACAAAGTGCTAAAAGTATAAAATCATATTTTTACTACTTTAATTATCAGAATCAAAGAGTTTTTAAAGATATTTTTAAAGTATTTCAGTATTGTATGCACTGAAAAAGTGACAAAATTTTACTGAGAACATTTTTATTAAAAAAGATTATTTATTAATGAGAAAAATGATAGTTTTAAATAGTGAACCTCTTCAAGTTTATTTAATTTGTTATGAGAAATAGAGAGGAAAAAAGAACTTGAAGTTCAAGAAGCTAGGAACCACTAGCATATAAAAGTTACCAAAAGAACTAAAACGAGAATTGATGTCTAAATGTTTTTATATTAAAATACATGTCTATCGGCATGATTTTTGTTACAAAATGAATATACACACACAGTGTAGACAGAGATCAAATCATTTTGAGTTTGCCTTTAATGTTATTGCTTGCATACATGAAATATGCATACAGAACAGTTAGCTGTGTTTTATATGATAAGTAGAAGTTAGTTTTTCTCCAAACTCCCAATAGTCCTTTCTTAAAAAAAAAAAAAAAAAAAAAGAATCTTCAAATTAAAACAAAGCTATTTCAATTTTGCCAGTAATTATGAGTTCTTTTCTTTTTAGTTTCAACAGTGCTTGGTAGAACATTCCACATGTCAAGGTGGAAGCAAGATCCTCTCTCATGCTGGGCAAGTGCCCTCCTGCTGGACAAGCTCGCTCCATGCTTTGAGGCTTTGCATGGGTAGACAGGGCTCGCTCTCTCCAAAGGACTAGGAACCTCTTGCCCTGTCCAGTGGCCGGGAGCTGCACCTGAAGTGGAGGTGAGCCAGGCCTCCGATGCTGGAATCACGGGACCCAGGACTCTACCCTGCAGTATTAAAGAATTTTCCAGCACTGACAAAGGGAACTGGGAGAGCCCCACCTACGTGAGAAGAGTAGGTTTAAAGGGGTCTGAGAGCTGGCGCACCACATCCTGCGCACCCGAATTCCCCTCTCGAGACTTGAAAATGTCAGGAGCGCCCCAGAGCGGAGCCTCACTCCTGCTTCCAAAATGAGGGCAGTGAGTGTCCCCAGCCTTTCCTGGAAGCGCCCCTGCGTCTTGATAACGAGTTCCCTTCCACCAAAGGAAGGCAAAGGTGAGAGATGAAGAGGTGGAGCTGCTTGCCGCTTCCCGATAGTTGATGAATTTATTTTCTGGCTTGATGTTGCTAACTAAACCTATTATTCCTATCTGAAACACTGTGGTACTAGAAAAAGGTATTACATATTCTTTTTTTTTTTTTTTTTTTTTTTTTGTCTTTTTTCCTTTTTATCGGTACCAGGGATCGAACTCACGACTGCCTGCTTGCAAGGCAGGTGCTTATGCCGCTGAGCTAAATCCCCAGCCCCTACATATTCTTGAAATAGGATATAAAAGAAAAACAGCAATAGAAGGCTATATGTCTCTTAGCTGAAAAATGAGGCATGTGCATTTTGCGCAAAGAAACATCTCTAGATTAAAATACAAATATTAAGTGAATTATTCCGAATAGAAAACTGCTGTCATTGCATAGTTTATGATAAGTCACATTAACAATTGGAATTGTATCAGAAAGAATGAAATACACATTTATTTCTTGAAGGAATTTTTAAAAGATTGTTTTAAGATATAATATCCTTCAAAATGTTACTAGTATTCTTTGTTGCAGTTCTACAGCCGTAGAAATGCAGTGGTTATTCGCACACTGTTGTGCTGGCGTTGCCACCCAGGGCACACAGCCCAGTGATTTAGTGGAGTCCTCACAAAGGTCAAGATGCATGCAGGGCAACAGCTCTTACAGGGAACTCAGTAAATTCTTTTCTCTTGATTCTAAGGATGTGACATCATTGTTGCCAGACCCCCAGCCGGGGAGTGAGTTTGACCAGGTTACAACCTGTGGCCTGGTACTGGCTGTTCTTAGATGCTGGCCTGTTTCAGAGGCTGATGCCCTCTTGGCCTTTATGATGGTGTTACATCAGTCTGAGAAGGCTATGTACTGTGATTATATAACAGTCATCTTGACATGTGGAATGTTCTACTCTAAGAAACAAAAACTGTGTTCAAGGGGAAAATGTGATATGCAGGAATTTAATTTGAGAACAGTCTTTTCAACCTTGGGTTTTTATAGATTTCGTAGTTACCCTACAAATTGTTGTGCCGATAAGGCTCTGAGTGTTCCCTAAATCAACGGCACTTCATGGAATGTGAGTCCTGGAATTTTTTTAATTTAGCAAAAAGTTCAAATCCACTTTATGGCCAAGATGATTAGTATTTGTGACAGCTGAATTCTTGCTATTGTCACCTGCAAGAGCAGTGTCATCAGAACTTTCTACTTCCAATCTGCCAAAACGCCTTCACTCACAGTTAATAGAGACTTGGGTGTTTGTTTGATTGCTTTTGACAGTCCTTATTCTTCCAAACTGCCTCAACAAACCTGCAACACAGCTCCAGAGCATCTGTTTTTTTCCTTTCTTGACAGCATGTCACGTCAAAATACGATCAGGCACCGTCACTAATCAGGCATAAAAATGCTCTGAATAATAATAATGATAAACAGAACACATTTAACCCTTCATTCTGAATCATGTGGCTATAAGTTGACAGTAAATCCAAAGATGCTTCTAATCAACAGAGGAATATTTACATAATTAAGCAGCAATATTAATAAATTAGAATTGTGTTCATCTTCCAGGAAAACATTAGTTTAAAATACAGTTTTGAAACATAGCATGTTTATTTTTGTAAAGATGCTCACTTTCAAGAAGACTGTATAAAATAACAAGTATAATTGACGACCTTCCGGGAAAGAAAAATGGTTTAGACATCAAGAAAGCTCAGAGATAAAGCAAGTGACTGGTAGAGTATCGAAAAATTCAGAGTATTAGTGAACACAAAAGAAAGTATCAGTGAGTTTTGTCAATTTTGATAGAGTCCCAGAGAGGGTGGTTAGATTGATTCTAAAATCTCAGGTATTTCTAAATGACTGTAACGCAAGTGAACACTGAAGGTTGGCTGACGATTTTTCAAACTTGTCTTGGAAGATCTGGTTCTCAGTGGAGCCACATTCCTTGCAAAAGATAAATTTAAGAAAGGTTAAATAGTAATTTCTGAAATGGAATTTTTATTAGAGAAACAATCATTAGAGCCTTAAAATATGAAAACAAAAATAAACATAAAGATTTCAATTCACCAAAATTTATATTTGAATATGAAATCATAAACAATTATTCAATTGATGTTAGACCTATACTGCCTAGATGATTATGTTGTATTTAAGATAAAATTGTCATGTTAATAATAGTATGTTCTTAATTGATATAAGCAAAATATTCTATATTACATTGAAATATACTTACATATTTCTTTTTTGTTCCATGTAGAAAGTGTTACTGAATGGCGGAAATAGACATAAGAGATATATACTACTTAAGAAAAAGCTGGTTTTAAAAATAAAGCATTTTAAAAAGTGGTTATCAGATGAATTATAAGATATTTTTATTTATTACATAAAATCCCAGACTTCTTTACTAAAAGTCAGTTATTTGTAGGAGTACAGAAGTCCAATATTTGCTTCTCCAAGTTTAGTACTTTGAGATAGTCTCTTTTTTCCTGAACTTTTTGAAAAAAAAATTGGCTCACATTTAGGTGACTAAAGGCCTACTAAAATGTTCCAGAGCCCCAGTTTTGGGGGTAGGTATTGGTCAGAAGCAGCAGGTCCCTGGCGTGGCTTTGGAGAGTGACTTCTGCTGCCTGGCTCCTCTTGTTGCCCTTTGTTCGCCTTGGTCTGAGCTGCCTTCCTCGCCAGGCTCTTTTGCTACGTTGTTCTTCTTTTGGAGTCAGCTGACCATAGGCTGAAACTGAGACAAAATGAACCTCTTCTGCCTTAAATTGTGGAAGAGGAGATTAGTGCATAGCTGGTTTTCAACAATTACTATTTACTGTCTTGGTTATTTTTCTCTAGTTGATGGGACAAAATACCCAACACCCAAAATGAAGGAAGGAAAGGTTTATTTAGTTCGCTGTTTGTGAAGGCTTCAGTCCGTAAACAGCTGGCTCCAAGGCAGGGTGGCATGGCACAGGGGCAGCATTTCAAGGCAGCAGCCAGAGCAGAAGGGGGTGGAAGACAATCCTTCTCTTCTCCCTTATATTGTAAGCAGGCTACTGTCTCCAGGATGGGTATAGCCCTCACAGTATCTCTGTGCCTTACTTTTGCACAGGATGGATATTTACAAAGTAAGGATCCCTGCTCCCTGCTGAGTCTGTTGGTTAAATTTTTAAACTTCTCAAGCTGACACATGTAGCAACCATAACATATACATTTTTTAAAAAAAATATCATATATAATGTTCATCCATGTACCCTTATGCATATTTGCTGTGTTTTGGGACACATTTTTGAAATGGTGGTGCCATCATCAATTGCATTAAGGGGACAAGCTCTCAGGGTTTAAATGCTGGTTACATGCAGGAAGTGTTGTGTCAGTCAATGCACATCGTCCCTACCTCTAGTCTACCTGGTAGGGCAGACTTATCAGAACAAAGACTGTAAAGACGGAGTGGTATCAAAGAAAATTCGCATGACATGACTGTAAGCAGTGTGCTTTTCCCACTTCTACTCTGAGGTACCTTTCAAGGAGAAGAGTTAAACTGTGGCTCTACAGACCTTTCAGATGAGATTACTGGAGAGAATGGGACACAAAATGGAAAAGATTCTGAGCTTTCCACAAAGTGGATGATTAGACTAGACCTGCACTATGGTCTTTAAACTTAAAGGAAGATAACAGAGAGAAACAACTTTTGGCTTATTCTACAGTGAAATTGATGAACTTAGAGCTATAAATGGCTATATTGAAAGGTCTCCAGAGAGGAAACAATGAATCGATATCAATGTATGTGAATTGTTAAATGTTGAAAAACCACTTCTCATGTAAAAATAATATTAAGCTTTCAGTATTCATGAAAGAATTCATAAGGTTCATGTGTCAAATTGATATGTACATTTGCCAGATATCTAATTAGGGAATAAATTATATTAGGTTTTCCATTAGAGAGGTAAAAGTTTAGCAAGTTAAATGTTGTAATGTATTTAAGATAAAACTGATCTAAAGCAACCAGTCAAATGCATATAGAATTGGAAACAAGATCACTGAAATAAAGAATGAGAACTGGATGCCATGATGGAAACATAATCATACCATTTTGTATGTGTGTGTGTGTGTGTGTGTGTGTGTGTGTAAAACATATGAATTGAGATCTGCAGAACAAAGAATAAAAACAAATATAAAAGAATGAAGACTGGAAAATGAAAGAATGAAATACAATAAAAGTTTGAAGTTTTACTTACAAAGAAGGGACATCATACTTGATGTGTCTCAAGGGTAGAGAATGGAAGAGAAGAAGAAGAAAGGAATAATCTCAGAGAGGACCAGGATAGCCAATTCCTGGCGTTGTTAGGCTCTGGCCAAGCTTCTGGTCCTTCACATTCTGAGCAGCAGTCGAGTGTGAGAAGATGACCAGGACTGGATTTTAAACATTGATTATCAAGATATTAATGGAGAATGGAGTAAAGAGTTCTTAGATAGGTATGCAGACCATTGAAGTATGGTTAAGTAAGCTGAGTCAGATATAGATAGAAGACTTGCATGAACGGAGTGGAAAGATCGAGAGGACTTGGAAGAAATGGGTAATGAGGTTGCAAGTGAAGACTAAGAGAGAGGCCAGCATTAAGAAAGACTCTGGCTTCAACCCTCTATAAGAAACAACTTTTTGTGTGTGTGTGTGCTGGGGATGGAACTCACCGCCTCAGGCCTGCCAGGAAGGCATTAACCCTGGCCTGTAAGAAACAAATTTTAATAGTGCTGTGCAGAACAAAGCCATCTCACGCATTAAGTAACACTTCAATTTCACAATTAAGGGTCAGTGTTACTCTATGTCAGTGGAACTATTTCTTACTCTGTTTTATTTGATTAAGGAAAAATTGTTGACTCAACAACACACAATGTGTATCTTGATGTAACATTTGAATCTGAGTTCATGGTTTCATAAATATTATCTCAGAACACTTCATAGACTTAAAATTCTCTTATGAAACCAGTGCAAACAATTTTTCACACTTTTAGATGCAAACCACATCCAGGATGGATTAGGTCCACCACGGCTATCCCGGAAGACTCTATGTAGTAGAAACTTGTGCCAGAGCCAGTCACAACAGAGAAACTGAAATAAGCATGAAATTAGTTACTTCCCATTCAGTATTATAAAGAAATTCTAGCTTGACTACTGTTTTCTTTGGTTCTTTTTGATATTTTGCTGTTTACATTCTCTCTGTGTGTACTGTGTCATAGTGGCACATTAGGCATGTCGGTATCTAGTCACTTGGAAGAGTGACAGATGTCTGAGTCCACTGAGACGAGTTGGCCTGGGAACTGTTTTTTCTGTGAGCTTTGTATATTTATGTCTCTCTGTGAGGGTCCTGTGTTGACAAACCAGGGTACTGGCTTACGGACAGATTTCATTTAATTTAGGTTTATGAAGATTATAAGTTACATCTCAGTGTTAAACTTGTCACCATGTAAGAGAATGTGCAGAATTAAGTTGAAGGAGAAATCCAATCCTGAAAAACTGAACTCAGCAGAAGTTCAAACTAGCTTGATGATCCATAAAAAAAAGAATAAGCAGAAAAGCCATATTGTCTCAGTAGTGTAAGAAGCTGAACAAGTAAACAGGATCTGAAATGTACAACTGGTACTGTGAATTGGGAGGAAATTGCTGAAAAGATAAAGACAAACTGTGATATAAGAAAGAGAGAAAAAGAAAAGGAAAAAGAAAAAATATGTATATATGTATACACATGATACCTAAGATAGCTATACAGCTAGCTTCTCTCTGTTCCTTGAAAAGAATATTTTGCACTAGTATCACTTAGATAAGATATCATTCCTATATTCTGTAATCTGAATAGCTGCTATGAAGGTAGCAATACTGAATGTATCAACTAACCTATTTGTAATTTGGCTTCATAGTTCATTTATCTCTTGTTCTTTTTTTCTACAAATAAAATGTTAAAAAAAATAGGAATATTTTATTTTTAAGGCTTTTAGGTGAAGTATAGTTTGCTATCTGATTACTTTTCTCTTGTTGCTGGGACGAAATACCTGACATTCAAAGTTCAAAGAAGAAAGGTTTACTTAGCTCACAGTTTGTGGAGGGTTCAGTCCAAAATTACCTGGCTTTAAGACATAGTGGCATTGCCCCAGGGGCAACACTGCATGGCTGTGGCAGATACCAAAGACAGCAAGAGCAGAACGGGAAGAATGGGTACGAGGGATGCCTGCTGTTTCCCTTACAGTGTATCCTATTTGGGAATCACACTCACACCATGAATCAGTCACAAACTCTGGGAGCCTGCCCCCGTGAGGCTTTGGGGGAATATCTAGACACAAACTAGAATACTATCTAAAGCCATATAAGGTAATTGACAAAACAAACTGTTACAACTGGACAATGGAAGAGTATGTAGCCAATACAATTCGAAGCAAACCTATGTACATTGGCATATATTGCAATGTGAAATAATTCCAAAATAATAAGTGTGCTTTGATCCCAGATTTGTATGGACATATGGACATAAATGTATTCATACATAACTAAATCTAAATTGGGAAAATATAAAATTTTGTTTTGTCTGCAGTTGTTATTTGCAGGAAATGGCATGTTTTAGGGATGCTAAGCAGAGTTTATAGACATTGCTTTGTGTGTGTATGTGTATATGTGTGTGTGTGTGTGTGTGTGTGTGTGTACACAGGTTTATTGTTTTCAACTTCCAGTTGCTCAAGGCAAAAGCAGTAAAGACACCCAGTTGTGAAAAAATCTTCAACCAATTTTGTCAGCCAGTATTTAAATTTATGTGGCTAGAATGGTGAACAAAATCAAGCAATTTCCTCATTTATTTTTACTCGAGACTGAGTCAGAAAACTAACTCTTCAGGGACTCTTTGATGACAGGAATAGTATTTTCCCTTGGGATTTTAATATGGCATTGTTCTGAGAATACAGATTTATGGTTATTTGGAATTGGAGATTGAAAAATGACTGTTTTGAAAAATAGGTTGCTACTGTTTTAAAAATGCAGAACAAAAATCAGTAGCTCCCGCTTTTTGCTGCTGCGAGGGCTCTTGCTTTACAGAGGCTCCTTTCTTTTCCCCTTCCTTACGAGAGCCCAACAGCTGGCCCTGTGTTATTGGGACAGGAGGACTCCAGCCTTGCAACACGTTCTGAAGCTTTCGTCTAACACTACTGACTGACAAAGCTGGTGACAGTCCCTTGCATCAGAGCCTTCCTCAGCTGCACAGTGAGGGGCAGAATTTGCAGTCTGAGATACAGTCTGTTTTCGTGGCCACTTCTGATCACCAACTAGAGTCATCCCAGCATTCAGAGAATTAAGGGTCCCTTCTCCCTCGTAGCTGACAGTCCGTGGTAACTTCAGAAACAGCAACACGCACTGCTTTCCCCACCTGGGCCACTGGGACAGCACAGCCCACTAGCGAATGTTTGCACCCTGACACGTGAGCTCAGCCTCTGTCACACGTAGTGAGAGACCTGGCTGTGAGCTGCCAACTCTGTACCCGTCCTGTCTGTGGCCTGCTGGACAGAACTAGAGCCTGGCTAAGTAAGCTATACGTGGTGAGGGGAAGAGAATTCCAAACCTCCCTTGAGATTTTCGGTGTTTTTGCTTTGTTTTAGTTTTGCTGACTTTATCATTCTGCTATTTAGCTGAAGTATATTCTGAACATGATGTATTTACTAAACTTTCATTCATATGTAGTTCACATTGTGAGGCATGTTTTGTTTTTTATTAATATGAAAAATATCCACTCAATTGACTTTTTTTTGTTCAGAAATCAAATGAAGGATCAGTACGATCTGTTTCTGGCTGCATTCATCACGACCACAGTAATCTTTTACCTTTACTCCCATGCCTGATGGAAAGTCTGAAAGGATATCGATGTTTCAAGGAAAATTAGGTGATAAATAAGGCTGATAGGCAGCCCTTTCATACCTGCATGTCCTTTCTGTTGTTTTATTTGCTGTGCCATCAAAGTTGCTGAATAGTTTCAACATTACTCCTGGATATGCTGCTTGACCTTTAATTTGGTCATCAAAATCCAATGCAATTAAGTGAGAATTAAGACTACATGTATTCTCCAATGTTTGTCAGGATTGAGAGAAATAGCAGGTAGGGGATTTGCCATTATAATCATCTTATATATAAAGTGGATGTCCCAGAGTTTGACATAGGAAATCTTGTGTCTGTCATTTTATTTATTGTTCACAGATCAATAGATTAAGTATACCTCAAGTCTGTTTTTATCTTTAAGATTACCCTTCCCCTAAGAAAGCTATGATCTTATCTTTCCGTAAGATAGCAGATATGCATTTTTTTTTCATTCTCCTGCTAGTTGGGCTGAAAATGATTACCCAGAATAAAAATTAATTGCTCTGCAAGCCAGTAAAATAATGCCATTATTGCCAAAGTAAATTAGGTTGTGTGTACTTTTTACTGGGTAACTGTAGATGTGTTAAATCATAAATTCCAAATCAACTCTTGCAAATTATCAGTCTTGTTGTTTTATGATAAGAACAAATGCTCATCAAAAAAAAAAAAAAAAAAAAAAAAAAATCACCCTAACCCCGGAAAGGAAAATAGTCTGAAAATTGTGTATGAGAGCTTGGAAGATTAGGCAAATAATGCTTATTTAAGTCTGAGTGGTCTCGGGAAAGTTTATTTTAAGAGCTTATTTTTAAAAACGGAGTTGTAAAATCAGTTTATGAAGTTTTTAAACATTTGGTCCTTATACCTAACTCACTGCATTGTATACTAATACGGCAAAATATTTCATCAGGGTCCCTAAGAACCGGAGCCTTATATGTTCATGGAGGTTATGACTTTAATCAGTGGTAGTTTTAAATGCTATGTGCAAATATTATAAAAATATAGTTAAGTTTTGCAGAATGGATAAAATTATAGACACAATTTAGGATATTCTACATCAAACACTTTGATACAAATAGAAAATTTATCCTTACCAAGCAATTTTATTATGTATACATAGATAAGTGTTGTCAGTAAGAGGCTGCAATCTATATGACTTTTGATTTAAAGAGTATTATTTGAAATTTACTTGGACAACGGTTATTAGTATTATGAAGGCTGTTTAATAAGTGATTTACCATATGTTAAGATTTTCTCCAAACAGAGCATACTTGTCGGACAAAATATGATATAAATCTCTTCCAGTTATGTAATTGCCATCTTTACTATCATGTATTTTGATTTAAAACAAAATTGTCAATTTCTTATTTTCTTGAATGTATTTTCTGTTTAGATTAAATTTAGGCCCTTTAACTACAGGGTCAGAATTATCTTTAAGCAATACATATTTATGTGCATGGGATTTTTTGTCAATTAATATTGTGTAGGTTGTAATGTAGATATTTAATAAACAGTTTAAAAATAAGTGAGTTAATTAAAATGGGTTAAATCTTGAAAGGGTTTTCTTGAAATTTTAATTTTTCTTAAAATGATAAAAGCTTGGAATCCATAATTAGTGATTGCTATTATCTACAAAATTCATTTTAGTATTTTGTTTTAATTTTTCCTTCAAATTACTAATTTGTTCTCTATCATTCACATTGAGTTGCTCAAATGAACTTGAGATAGTTGATTAAAAATTTTTGGGTGACAATTTCTTTTGCATCTGTCTGGCAGGTAATGAATTTCTCTCACACCGATTAAACACGAGGGGCATCAGTACTCTACTGAACAAGGGTTAGGTTCCATACTTGTTTCTGAGCTCTGGAACTAGTCTAGTACTTCCTAGAATGCACTGGTTTCAAGCAGTCCTCTAAAAAAGAAAAAAGAAATAAATGAAAAAAATTCAAGTCCACTCTATCAAGATATGCCCATGTGTATAACAAACACCACAATCCTAATCGTTGGTTCAAGACACAGGATAATAGATTCACCATCACTTTTTTACAATCCTCACTCTGCAAGAATAGAAACCTTCATGAGTGTGTGAAGATGCTTGCCTATGTGTACAACATTTGCTAGAGATTCATAAATGGGGGACTCTTCCACAAGATCATTTTAATCATTTCTACCTTAGTGTTTCAGTAGGCTGACTTTTAATAGCATCAGCCAAATATAGCAGCAGGAGAGGTGATACTCAGGAAAGCAGGGAGAGGGAGAGGAGAGTCCTGTGGAGCAGGGGTGGGTGAAACTCAGGCTGGTCCCCATGGAAACAGTGATCTTGCATACACCTGACGGGCAATAGAAACGTTACTGTGACGGACCAAATTATCATCTCTACCACTTCGTTATAATAAGTAGCTATATAGTTAAAAGATACTGTAGAAGATGTACAATTTCACCTAAATTGTACAAGTATAAGTATGTTTCTACTTATTTTTAGAGCGATAATACGGTGTTATTATAGTGCTAAAGTTGAAATAGAACAAGCTGCTAAATAAAAGTATATTCTACACATATACACATTTCAAAGCACATACAGGTTTTTTGGAGAATAAAGACCTAGAGAACAAAACACATTTTCAAAATTCTGAAGGCAAATATTTCTGGGGTCAAACCATAGTCGTAAACCATGTATTAGATATTGAAACACACTGTGTTTACAAGTGTCAAAGTGGAAACAACTACCTTAATATTTGAAAGAAAGTTATGACAGTAAAAAACTTAAGAGTAGAAAAATTCTAATTATTGTATTTGAAACATTCTTTTCTTGAAAAAAAAATCACAGACTTAAAAGGGAAAAAAAAAACATATCCTGTTTCTAAAACGGAGGAAGCTTGAATTTTTTTTTTTTTTTTTTTTTTTTAGAATGTTAAAGCTATTTCTCAGTTTTTCCCTTTTTTCTACTTCCGGCCTTATCAACATCATGAAAGCATGTTCTCTGTTTTAGTCATTTGGAGACCAGCGCTAAGTCTCCTGTCTCCTGTGTTCTGGCAGAGATAATGTATCTGGGTTTCCTTAGTGATACTATAAACACTTCAGTCCTCTCATGCAGAGTGCATGCTTTTGCAGGAATTTCTCCCCCCAGGAGGCCAGCAGGGCTCCATTCACACACTGGATTCCCAGATGGCTCCCTGAGCCTTTTCTCACTGTTGTTTAAAGCTGTTCTCCAGTATTCAGAGTGGGGAAGGAACCATAGAGGACCTGGGGCACCTATTTATTTATTTGTGGGTGTGATTTAGTTATGAGTTTTCTGTGTGTTTTTGTTTTTTTCCTTTCTTTCTCTGAGTAAGTTAAAATCGTGAAAACTTTTCCCTCCAGTAAACAGAAAGTGCAACCTGCCCTGATTATTTTAATTGCATAAACTGGAGATGGCAGGGGTTGGACGGCAGGAGTTGGATGAGGCAGATAGGATAAAACAGAATGGAAACACTTCACACCCAGGAGTCAGACACTGTGAAACTAGGAAACGGAAACAGAAATTTGCATGTCAGAAAGAGGACTGCTATTCTGACTGCTTATCAGTAAATCTTACCACTGCAGATTGATTCTTATGAACCTGTTAGTGAAACAACAGAGCTGAAATCTAAAAAATAAATAAATAGCTAAAATAAAAATGGAGATTTTCAGAGTAAGCTAGGAAATGCAACACATAATAATGTTTATAGCTCTTATCTAGAGAAAGCCACTGCAGTGACTGTATCAGGTTACATCTTCAGAATGTGCTTCTGTCTATAGAACTTTGAATGGGAACAACCCAGGTGTGTCCTCCTGGGCTAAACCAAACGGGGGCACACTGGGAAAATGACTATTTTAGGCAGGAATGTTTCCTCCACTTTGTGACTTAATCAGCTCAGTGTCTGGGAGTGAACCAGAGACCACGCATGAAGTCAAAATTCTGACTTTTTTATTGTGGTGGGATGGAACAGAAGGGAGGAGAGACTTGGCAAGCTAGGACATAGCCACAAAGCTGTCACAGTCTCCAGGCAGACTAATCAAATGCTTGAGGAGGGAGGAACATGGCTCCCAATGAGGCTGTTGCTTAAAACTTAATATTGTAAATGTCACTCAGCATACAATTGAGAGAGACACCTTACCCACAGGAAGTGATCACAGTTCTTTATCATCTGGCCCTATCACTACGGAAATGCTCCCTGAGTAAAAGAAACTGATAGAATTTTTTGGCGTGGAAGGGAACCATCTGATAGGATTTTGGCGGGGCTGGAAAGATAAGACATGTGAAATAAAAATGACCTTTATTTTAAGAATGTGGGGTGAGACCCCCTGAACCTTCGGGGTCTGGCATTCTCTCTGCCAGACACGTGGTGTCGGGGCACACATGTAGCTTAGGTTTGGGGTGGTGCCTAAGGGGCATTAGTGATGCACAGGTAGCCCATTGGCATTCATTTCGTGCCACAGGTAAATTCCCTAAGGGCGGGAAAGGTGGCCTCAAGATAGAGCCCTTGGTTCTGCCTCCAAACCTTCACGAGCTACAGTGTCCCGTCTGGAGCAAAGCCTTTCAGAAACCAGTACTTTTGTAGTTCAGGCCACTTGCGCCCACTCCGTATTTGTTGCTGTCCCATACTACCATGTTTTAAAGGTGCACAAGACATAAAAAGTGTCCACACTTGTCCACATTACCCATCCGTATTTTTCAAAAAAGAAATTGAGAATTCCTGTCCAGCAGGAAAAGAAAATAAAGGAAAAAAACCCAGTCCTTTTGAGAGTTCAGGTTTATGTTTTATTGTCTTCTATTATATTAGGGCCATTTTTAGCGACACAGGATTTTAAGGTTTCCTACAGACTGGTGGAAGGAGTGTCACAGCATCATAATGTAAAACGCGGTATAGACTAAGATGCACATTATAGCAATATATACTTTCATTTCTCAATTTTCATGTTTCCATCAATCACTAGAAAAAAGTCAACTTTGTTTGACTTTTGACAAATTTTTTTTCTGGTTTTTGAAATATAGTGTTTTTCTGGGCTGATGAACTCAGAATCAGAGAGAATGATGTCACTCAGAGCTGACATTCCTGCATGAGGTCCGAATGGGGATTCATTTCATGTACATTTACGAGCTACTTTGTTCTTTTTAAAAATCACTTCAGCAATCATTGTTTATTTTCCAGAAATGAGTGGTTTTTTATTTACAACAGAAATCACAGTTATTACGTGGGCTGTTTTGCACGCTGGGTGAGGCAATGAAAAAACCAAAAAAGCGGAACTAAATTTGTTCAGAGTTAGAGCAGCGGTATAACTGACTGAACACTCGTTAACTGTCCGCGGCGGAACTTTCCCGTGATTCCGTGGGAATGAACTCACATCCCGGTTAGCACTGTGCGTGGAGTTTGGGAGGTTAGAGGTGACTTGGTCTCCATGAATGTGATCTGGTCTTATTTATAGAATGGCCCCTGACTCATGGGGAGTTGTGTCAAAATGTGTGTTAGGTTATGTTATTCTGAAAAAGACATCTTGGAGAGAGGAAATTGAAACATCTTTTTCAAAAGAACTCTGCCCTTTCATACAAGCATTTCCCACATATTTCACTTATTTTATGGGAAGTTTTACCATGCAATTATTTTTAGTAACTTATTTCTTAGGTTTATAAGGAGCTTATGTTGCCAAATATTTAGCCTTAGAGTCTCTTAAATGTATTGCTTATATTTGAATAACTTTTATTGTTCTTTTTATTTTGATTGTTTAGCTAGCTGAAGGAATTATTATACAATTACATTTACTTTTATCAATACACAATTTTAAGGGAATTTCAATTTTCTCAACTCAGGAAAGTGAGTGATATAATCAATTTTGTCTACGTTACCAAATTACAATAACATAAGTAAACCCTTGAAAAGATAATTAAATAGTGCAGCTTGGAGGCTGAGACAAAACTTAGTTCATCATGGACAGTCCAGTCTGTTTTATAACTTCATGATCAACAATCAATTATGAAGTCTTGAAGAGAAGCCAGGGGCCCCCTGGAGTGAAGGCTGTGTCCAGGCCGGGGCGCATTTCTGTGACTGCAGTTCACTCCTGCACTTACCTCACTGAGGGTTTAAATGTCTTTCTTTATAACTGAAACATTCTGAGTTTTCAGTTTCCTCTATCTAGGCCACCTCTGGGGTTATGACTCAACCATCCAATTCAGCAAACCATTACAGGTCTTTTTAACTCCAAGCTATAAAACTTGCTTAATCAGCCCCATCTATGTCTTCCATTCTGCTCCAGCTTTCTGTTCTTTCCCTCTTAATCCCAAATCTCTGAGATACATTTAGTGTTCTTATTTCCTTGATTTTGTTGATATTAGTAAGCAGATTACGCAAGTCTGGACAGGTATCTTGCCCATCACAAATTTGGGACTTGAGTCTAATTGCAGGTTTAGATAAGAGGAGAACATGGGAGCAAACCTTTAGCAAGGACTGACAGGACTTCAGGGAAGGACTATTCAGGTACACATTTGAAAGGGAGACTCCATTCCTCAGTCAAGAATGTAGGCTGCTTCTACTGGCAGAGAAAGTCAAGAAGGCTGTCCAATTGAAAGCTTGTAGCTCTCCAACGTACCTAGAATTTACTCATATAGCCCCACTCCAAATGTCAGGCTCTCCTTCCTTCTAAGTGAATACCCTTGGGCTTCATATTCAGAAATCTTGGAGTTTTGACTGTAGGAGATAGGATTTCTTTTAGGGCAGGTCCACAAACTTGTCATCCTTTACAGATTCTGAACTGAGAATGTGAAGCCCTAAGATCATCATTTTCATTTCTAAGTTTTCTAGAATAATTAAATTTAACCAAACAACCCAATTATACCTCTTGTTTTCACTAACAAGATCAAACTCAGTAAATAGTCACTCCAAACCTTGTCATAAATACACACTAAGACAAAGCATGTAAATCGAATAGTTTTTTTCTTTGTGTTTTGAGAGAGTGGATCATTATGGTGCCCAGGTTGGCCTAGAACTCCTACACACAAGGGACTCTCCAGCCTCAGCCTCCTGTGTTTGAAGATGGAACCTGAAACCCCAAGCTAAATGTGATCATGTGAGCAGGTATTTTGCTGTTACATGTGAGGGATTCCCAGTGCTATACAGATCAGAAAACTAATTCTGGAAAGCTCACGACCTGAAACTTATGATTTGTTTCCTCTAGGAAAACAGCTGTTAGTATGTAACTCTGAATTAGTCAGCTTTAAATCAGAGAATCACATACATTCTATGGATTTATGACTTTGTAATCCACCTCAGCCAGCACAGGTGCTGTCAAGTCATCTCTGCAAGCTTGTTGTGTGTGTTTGAGGATGGAGCCTGAAAGTCCAAAAGTAAGTCAGAGAAGAAGATGGGTACAGCATGGAAGGGGCAAAGTAAACTGGACCCCAAATGGTCAGCTGGTAGTTAGTTCCTTGTACCCTAGGCTCATGCTCATGTTGGTGTGATCCATGCTCTAGAGAAGTGGTGACTCTTTGTTACAGATCTAAACATACACACACACCTAGCCAAAGGATCACAGAAGCTGAAAAAGGTGCTTGGCTGCTGATGGTGTTGCCAGCAAGCATCAATATGTGAGAGGTAAAACTAAGCAAGACAAAACAAAACAAAATATGGCTGCTTCTCCCTTTCTCTACTCAAAAGCCCTTATATGGCCCGGCTTCACTGGAAAGACACCGAAAGATACAATTACGGGCAACGTCACGCACCTTCAGGCCACCCACGATCTTAGAAGACCGCAAGACTCTATTCATGTTCTCTGTTTTCTTTTGTAGTTTCTGTATCTTCTACGCATTACAGACTCTCCCTCTGCAATGTGAGCACATTCTTGTTTCCCTTTGTATTTAGTTTTTAGTATCCAGCTACGTAGAATGTAGATTAAATGTCTGAGAAATTTCTCCTCAAATTTTCTAATTGCCTCACCAATACAAATTAATGGATATTTTAAAGTCATCTTTGAAGTATTTCAAAAAACAGTCCAGTATTATTAAATTTCAAGTGTTCTTCCACAAAGGTTTTTCAGCATAATTTTTCATCACAGCATCATCAGTGTGAACAATGCAGCATTTTTCAGATAATATTAGGATAGGTGTGGCATGCATGGGTTTCATCTATAAATGTGTCTATTGACCTCCTGGAATCAATATAATTGCACTATGTTACACATAGTATACAAACTTAGAAGGTTTCAGCTATAAAGAAAGACATTTAAACTCTCTCTCCCATTCTGATTTCTATCATGTAGTGATTGGAAAGATGAGATGCATCATGCAGAAATAATTTGAGAGTTTGGTTTTTATTGCCAGGTAGGTTTTTGTTGTTGTTTTTGTTCTCCTTTGTGTACTGGTAATTGAAACTCAGAGGCTTTGCACTGAGCTAGATCCCCAGTCCCTTTTCTTGGCCTTTTGTTTGAAACTCTCTCACTAAGCCCTCCAGTTTCTGGGGCTAGACTTGAACTTAGAGTGCTGGGATATATTGTGTTATGCCATGCCAACCTTGGTTGTCATTTCTTTACTGGCCTAGGGTTGGGAGAACACTGATGTGATGGAATTTGAGGATAAGGGAACTGAGACTTCTGCCTGAAGTTGCAGAACAAAACTCCACCTAGGATGAGGGGAGCAGAGCCCCATACTCTCAGGCTTTCTCACCTTGGACTGGTCTTGCTTTGAGAGTAAACACAATAGTTATGGCATACAAAAGATCAAGGATCAGGAGTTTAGGTGGTGTCAGGAAATTACAAATTTGCTTGGCCAACATCCTCAAGTAAATTCACTGGGATTTCAGTCACTTCCCACTGCATCATTTTGATGAAAACAGGTCATTTAAACATCTGCTTTTAAGATCTGATTATTGCACAGATTTCTATTATTAACTTGTACTTAACAGAAACTTTGCAAGTAGTGGAGACAAAAGCACAGAACCTACCCAAGGAGCAGATGATGCTAGCAGGACTTCAAAATGCGAGTTTAGAGAAACGCAAACAACATTGATGTTGAAGCCAGAAAGGCTCACATTAATTGTTTTGTATATGATTTGAGGGGAAGACAGCGAGGGCTTGGACAAAACATTGAACTTTCTGGTAGCAGGTTCTAATCATATGACTGAAAAACTCCTCCCTTATTGATCAACTTCCTCTTCCTTAGACCATCCTCATTAATTAAATGTGCTCATATGTTTCAACTAACGGAAAGACTAAAGAGATGCATATTTAGACATGCAAAGAGCAGAAGCCTATTTATTGATTTAGATATCATCCAAACTTTCCCCTAATATCTGTCATGGAAAAGTAAGAGTACTCTTACATTTCAGTTTCTTTAAGGCACACACTACATTGTTTCATTAGTATGATAAGGAAAAAACATTTTGTCTCAGAGAGAATGACTTTAGCCAAGAAATGACTCAGGCCACACCTGCCTTTACTTTAACTAACCCACTGTGAACCATTTTGAGTTGACTTTTGGATGTCTTACGGAACTTTTGATGTGCTATAAGGTTTGGTTTCTTGTATGTGGATATCCAGGTGTTCCAGTACTTGTATTGAGGGTACAATCCTTTATCCACTTAATTGCTTTTGCATCTTTGCCAGAAATCAATTGTCAGTTATGTGGGTATCTATTTTGGGACTTTATGTTAGTACTTCGGTGGTTTGTCTATCTTGATATCAATTCCATTTTGTCATGATTGGTGTAACTTTGTGAGAAATTGTGGGACTGGGGAGGGTTGGAGCTCTAATTTTGTATCTTTATTAAAGTTGTTTAGATACTCTGAGTCTTTTCTATTTTTACGGAAATGTAAGGATCAAAATGTTAATCTTTATAAAAAATGATGCGGGCAATTTGATGATGGAGTGTGTTTTCTGATTTTTATTATTTTCTTCCATTCACTTTTGGTTTTAGTCTTTTATTTTTAATTTCTCAAGGAAAGATCTGAGGATATTTCATAACTTTCTTTTTTTATAATAAATATAGTTGGTGTTAAAATAAGAAAAGAAAGGGTTAAAGAGCATTTAAGAAAAGGCAAAAAGTTGGGCCAGAGACTTAACTCAGTGGCATAAACACCTCCTTGGCAGGTTCGAGGTTGTGAGTTTGATCCCTGGCACAAAAAAAAGAAAAGAAATGGCAAAAAGAATCAAGATATAGTATGTACAAGTACAAATTCCCTGTGATCATTTTATGTAGCAAACATGTACGAATAAAAACTGATTTGGTCATAAAAAATGAATATTTTCATACTTAGGAAATCAGTTTCTCTGATCTTCTTTGGAAGTGAGTGAGGAGGAAGACAGTCCTGAAAGGACACCAGAGCTTCCTTGCTGGTGAGTAGGAAGTGTGTGAGTGTCCATAGAAAGAATCACCATCTTTCTTGTTTTCGGATGGCCTACTAATGTTTTATTGTAATTTGTGACTAGTTTAGTGTATTCTCATGACATTATGGTTACCCTCGGTTCTACGGCTCCTGGGATCTGTTGGCCCTCATGCTTAGTGTGTACACCTTGGAGTCCAGCTCTGACTCTCATTCAGTCCTCAGTAGGCAGGCCTCTCTGTAGACCTGGTCATTTTGTACAGCACTTTCAAGCAAGTTCTTGGCTCTATTCTCAGTTCTCTGCTATTCCTTTAAACAAAGAATATCTGAATTTCTACTATATTGCTGGGGATTCAAAGATGTCTCAGAAAGATCATCCCAGGTCTCATCTCAACGAACTGCACACTGCTGCTCACAGGGACATAGTTGTGACCTTAACTCTGGAAGAAGATGAGCAGGCAATCTGAGTCTCCTGTATGGTCCTAAGGAGACAGCCAAGTGAAAGCCCTTTTCCTTTTATCCTATTTTAAGCAACTCCACTGATAAATCCTCTACGATCACCAGTGCCTCCCCAGCCCCAAAGTTCAGTGCCAGGTTTTGTTTTTTGCATCCTACTAAACACTCAGTATTGTTTAGTACAACTGATGAAATCCCACTTTGTGAAGTATTAACTTTTCTTTGTTTCAATTTGACTATTGCTTTAAAAGAAGTCAACTGTGTATATCTTTGCTCTCGACTTCTCTCTCCCCTTTCCAGTCTCCCCTTAAAACATGCATCCATTTTGTGCTGGAATTATTTAAGTCAGTCATTTATCTTTTTATCTTAGATTCTTTTTTTATTCATTCACATCATTTCAATTTTCAACTGGACACCAGTGACTCTTTGGTACTTTAAAATGTCCCAAATAATTCTGACCGGAGCCGCGGGAGACAGGAGACCAAACTCGAGCAGGATCAGCTCTCAAACTTTATTGCGTACAGCGAACCGGACCTGACAAGGTCCGCCACCCTCGGTGTTGCTTCCTCTTCCGCCGTTGGGGGCAGGAACAGCCTCTTATAAGGGGAAGCAGTATCCAATCACAGAGAAGCGCGCCTAACAAGCTGATAGGCTAGCGTCACGGGTAACTGGGCAGATATGACAATTTGGCGGGCTTGTTCAGGCCGGGAAGAACCCGGAAGCAGGAAATGGGCGCCATTCATAGGCGGCTTCCCACATCTCCCCCTTTTTTATTTATTAAAATAGGATGGTCTGTAGGTCCCTCCAAGGTGTCTATGACGTTGTTGCTGTTAGACACCTAGGAGTGGGCCTACCTTGTAGGCCGAGGCATGAGAGAATGTAGAGGTCTATACCCTGCTGTGCATCACCCTGTTTTGTGCATATCCTTGCGCCAGGACCATGCTCAAGGTGAGTGGTTCATTTTTTCGCAGGGCCAGGCTTTTGTGAACCGAACCTGGATGCATATAGACATTCATTCCTGCCTTCCCCCCAACCTTTGAGGCGGATGGCACTGCAGTACCCTTGGTCTCGCATCTCAATGCCAATAATTTGACTCCAGAAGGGACCCCTGGCCTTATAGGCCATGTATATCTGAGTGGAGCCTGTCTTAGGTTGACTGGGAGGGCTTTTCCCGTCTTACCCGTCATTGGCTTGCCCACTCAGCTCTTATAGCTGATGTTCTGCAATGTGAAGGAGATATGCGGCGGCCTGCTGGCCTGATGGGCCACCTGCTGCCATTTGCATGGCTGCCATAGCTGTGATCTTAACCTGCTGCTGAGTTTGTATGAGGCGATCTAACAAGCATTTAATAACCACAAGCCCTACTAGGATAGCCATGGCAATTAGGATCCAAAAAGAGGTAATCGTGGGACAGAAGGAAGAGAAATGGAGGGTCGACCGGAGTTAAGCGGGTGGGTCATAATCAAGGACTGTTTGATTGATGGTGTAAACCCTGGGTGAGGCGGGCGAGGCCACCGAAAAAGGTGCCAATGTGGGCGGGTGGTGCCAAGGACCCCAAAGATATTGTGGTGGTTCTGTGGAATCTGAGCATGATTAATAGGAACCCACAGAATAGAAAAAGCTCCAAACCAGACATTTTAGTTTGTAGATGGTCTCAGGCGCTGAGCGTCGGTCCCAGAAGGGTCGAGTTGACTTGTGTCTGCGGGCTTATCCTCCTGTGCTTTATCAGGAACTGGTGGGGAGTTTACTGCTCGCGTCAATCTTTCCGGGACCCACAGCGGCTCGCGACCTGGTTCCTGTGGGAAAACACAAACCGCACCTCGGGTCCAGCTAATCACTGGATCCGGGCCCATCCATTGTCCTGTAAGGACATCTTTCCATCTAACCAGCCCTTTGTGGGTTGGGGACGGATTGCTATGTTCCATGGCAGGGGAATGATTATTGTAAAGAGTGCCAATGATATTCTTCCTTTGGGCGTTAGGCCGTGGCCTATCCCCTCTTTTTGCTTTTGTAAGACACCCTTGAGTGTCCGATGTGCCCATTCAATGATGCCTTGTCCTTGAGGGTTATATGGAATGCCATGCTTAAGGACAACATCCATTTATTGACAGAATGTTACAAAAGTTTTGCTGGTGTAAGCAGGACCATTGTCTGTTTTTAATATATTGGGCTTTCCCCAAGCAGCCCAGGCTGCCAGGCAATGATTAATAGCGTGGGTGGCCCTTTCTCCGGGTTCTGCCGAGGCAAACATAACCTGGGAGGCGGTATCTACCGAAACATGAACATATTTAAGTTTTCCGAATTCTGGGATGTGTGTAACATCCATTTGCCAAATATGATTTGGGCGAAGTCCTCTTGGGTTAATGCCAATAGATTGTTGGGGTGAAGAGATCACACAAGCTGGGCAATACCGTACAATCTCTCGTGCTTGTGCTCTCGTGATGTTGAAGCGCGCCATGAGGGTGCGGGCATTAACATGGAACTGAGAGTGGAATTTTTGGGCCGATTCCAGAGGGTTGGGAAAGGTGAAGACCCATATCGGGCACGTGGCTGAGTCTGCCAAGGCATTGCCCTCCGCCAAGGGCCCAGGTAAATTAGTATGGGCTCTGATATGTGAGATGAACACTTTTGAGGTTCTATTCCATAGCTGATGTTGAATACCTAGGAATATGGAGGCTACCGTTGAAGAGGGTTTAATGGGACCCGCCGTCTCCAGAACTTGGAGAGCATTTACCACATATTTGGAGTCTGACAGGAGGTTAACGTCGCCTGGGAAGCGACGTAAGACTTCCTGTATTATCTGGAGCTCGACCACCTGGGGTTGGTCTGGAGTGAATTGGATAGTTTTTGGCTCTTGACCCATAACCACATATGTGCCTATGCCTGATTTGGAGCCATCCGTGAAGATTATTGGAGCTCCAGTTATGGGGTATGCGGATGTAACCTTGGGAAAAATCACAGGGTGTACTGTAATAAACTGAAGTAGTGGGTCTTTTGGGAATTGATTATCTATGGTCCCTAGAAACGTACACCGGAGAATCGCCCAGGAATCTAGACACGTTGTTAAGGTCTCAATTTGTTCTCTTGTGTATGGTACATGTAGGGAGGAAGGAGGCACCCCAAAGTGTTGTATGGCTCGTGAGATGCCCTCTAAAGACAGGGAAGCAACCGAGTCTGGATAATGATCAATAGCTTTAGCGGGTGACATTTTTGGATGGACCCAAAGCAAGGGTCCCTGTTGCCAAATGACAGCCGTGGGTTAAACCTGGCGAGGGTATTCAAAGGCTCCTCGCCCTAATAGCATATCCCTGTTATTGTCCGGGGGAGAGGCAGGCGCGTGCCAGCTGGGTCCAATCTCCAGGAGTTAAAAGCAGACCTGCCAATGCCTCTAAAAGCGCCATGGTAAATGGCGCATTGGGCCCATAAGCTGAAACTGCGTCCTTGATAGCTTTAAGTTGTTTAATTTCTAAGGGCTCATAATATCCTCCTCCTCCCCTGCCTCCTACTTGTACCGGGAATGCATGGAGACCGGAACACTCAAAGGGAAGCCGCGACCATACCCTCTGGTGGAAGGAACGTCCTCCCTCCCCAGATGGGGGCGCAGAAGGCAACCCAGGAAGTAGCTCTCCCTCTAACCAGGGCGGTGCCATAGGTTGTGGTGGCAGCCCAGGGAGCAACTCCTCTTCCGGCCACGGCGGTGCAGTGGGGCCTGGCGCCCTGAAAGGGGCGATCGTGGGTCGCGAACTTGCCAAAGGGCGGAAGGGCTTAAGCTCCTCCCGTAAGGCGGAGTAGCTCGGGCAGGGTGGTGTTTGGTTCCCCTTTTTATCTTCCCGAGCCCTAAGTTCCTCTTTTAACGGTGTAGGAGGGTCATGCTTAGCAAAGACGACCTCCTCTTCTGAGCCTTCCGAATCCGAATCAGAATTAGAGCCCTGAGGGTCCTCCGGAGACCCACAATCGGCAGTGGCTCCGGGCTCCTCTGAGCATTCCAATCGAGCTCTATCAAAAGCCTGTCGGGCTGTATTAGCGAAGCGAAAGCAAAACAGATGCAAAGGGAAAAGAAAAGAAAAAAAAACCCAGCGTCCACTCGTGTGGCGCTCAAAATATGTTAGGTGCGTCCACCCAACCCAGGTGACCCAGTACTCACCTGTCCCGGGAACCGCTGTATCTCACGTAGCTGATCAGGGTGAAGAGAAGAGGCGCTCGCGGCCTTCCGTTGTTATTGGGCCAGGTCCTCCGTCGTACCGCAGGCGACAGCAATCGCACCTCCCGGCCGAAGAGGCACGTCGCTGAGTCTTTTATTCCCCGTACGGGCGGCCACCAGATGACCGGAGCCGCGGGAGACAGGAGACCAAACTCGAGCAGGATCAGCTCTCAAACTTTATTGCGTACAGCGAACCGGACCTGACAAGGTCCGCCACCCTCGGTGTTGCTTCCTCTTCCGCCGTTGGGGGCAGGAACAGCCTCTTATAAGGGGAAGCAGTATCCAATCACAGAGAAGCACGCCTAACAAGCTGATAGGCTAGCGTCACGGGTAACTGGGCAGATATGACAATTTGGCGGGCTTGTTCAGGCCGGGAAGAACCCGGAAGCAGGAAATGGGCGCCATTCATAGGCGGCTTCCCACATAATTCTTCTGAGACTGGGAAACCCTGTTTGATTAAGCACTTGCAATCCCTCATGGTGCTTCATAGTGGGCTACTCCAACCTCTGCTACCAAACCCTGGACCGTCATCTCTTGCCAGAGATATTATCTGTTTTCTTTGGATCCATTGTAACTGTCCTTTAAGAATTTTTCCATGCTGCTCTGTGAAGATTTTTTTTTCCAAGATGAAAAATTCTACCTGATTCTCCTCCGCATTTTAAGGCACAGTGAGATAACTATGCTTATTAGGATAGTCACTCTCAACAGAAAAGCAAGAGTTGAGCAGATGTGTTGGTGGAATGATGGATGCCTCGGTTGCTCCCTTCTTTTGGTTCCTGTGGATAATGCTTTGATGAATATGGATGCATACACATCTCTCATACTCTCTTGTCAGTAGTTTCCTATATAGACTCAGGTATAGAATTGTTAGTCATATGGTAATTATGGTTTTAAAAAAATGTTTTTAAAACAACTTGTGTTTACCACAATGGCTACAATATTTGACATTTCTAAGAACATTACACAAAAGCTACAGCTTCTCCACTTTTATTTAACTCAATAGCCAGGAGAGAAGGTAATTCTATCACTGTGCTCACGTAAATCATCTCCAAACCAATCTACTGAGGACACCAGCCCTAAAGTCTAAATTTTGATTTGTGTGTACCATAAGATAATAATACCGTCATAATGGTACCTCTGGGGATTTATTTGTACATGCCTCTCATAAGGACATGCTCCTCCAACTTCTTTGTCTTAGTATCTCCTTGTGCCTTGGTTTCGATGCTGCTTGCCCTGGGAGCTTTGCCTGGCCTTGAGCAGTAGTTACAGGGAGCACCTGGAAGCCCCATTAGTCCGGTGAAGGAACACAGTCAGCCTCTGTGGACTCCATCATCCATTGTGTTTAAAGAATAATTCATAGTACTTAGGTAATTCTAGGGAAAAAAGGTTTCGACAGAAGATTTTAAGTCAGTGTATAAATAAATATGGCTGTTTGGAGACTAGATCAAATCTGGCTGGAACAGCATTGAAATCTGTCCTGTGGTACGTGATACTGAGCGCATTTTCAAAAATGGAGGGGTTTAAAATTATTAATTGTTCTATTAGCAATATGTGGTCACATGAGAATTTGCTAAATTCTTTACTCATTTTAGTAGCTGAAGATATGAAAGGAATTCACAGAGGTGGTATAGTTTCACACAGAAGACCAAGACTAAACTGCTTCTTACCTCTTATGAAAGTCCTGGATAAAAATAAAAATGTGTATTTATAAAATAGGGTTTACATTTTGAAACAGTTTTCCAAAATGGATCACATAATTTGACCTTTTTATTTGAACTATTCTGATGTAACTTCACCCACACAGACATAACCTGTGTCAGAGGCAAGCCCTCCCTTGTTGGATTTAGGAAGCTTAAAGGTTTCTTCAGTGGAGTCACTTGGTAAAATTCAGCCTCCCCTGCTCAGTGTCGAATGCATGAATTTGCTTTGCAGATGGAGAAAGAATTCCCAGAATTAAAGATCTATTGATTATGTTTTTGGGGTCTGCCAGGCAGCAGCAACTAATTAAAAAGTGAAAAAAGGAAGGTAAGAAATTTGCTGCTTAAAATGAATTCTGTGACATTAGGGTCAGCTCACGTATGAGCTGTTGCTAACTGCGAGTGTTTCATGTATTCCTTGGCCCTCACAAGTGGACATCTGGCAATGACTGGTGACATTTTTATTTATTTCAACAGAAGTATTGCCACCTGAGGTGATGGATAAAGGTTATTGGATGTGTTTAATATTCTGTGATGCACAGGAAAGCCCCTGGGCCAAAAACTTGTTGGACTCAAAAGTATCTTGGTGGTGGAGGTTGGAGACCATATCTGCACCTGATGAGATTTTTGTATCCTTACGAGCAGCAGGATCTTCTGGTGATCTGTCTTCTACTTGGCCTAGGCCTGAGAACCCATGGTAAAAACTCCAGAGCTGCTATCTCCCCTCAAGAGCAGGAACATGTGGCTGCAGTCTAGTGTAAGTGTGGGCCTCCTGTGGGCCACCAGTGTCATTTTGGGAGCTTGATGGTTCCCAGAGCAGCTAACCCAGCTGTAGCAGTCGAAGGCCGTGCGCGTTTGGGGAAGCTGTTCTTCCATACCCCTTTTTCTGGTTGTTATCCATGTCCTGTCTTCCATCCACCTAGCTCCATGGGCAGCAGCAGTGCTCACGGAGGAGAAATGCTTGTTTGAAATTGGATCTGGTCTGTGGTCTGGAGTTGCTCACTCCAGTGGCACAAGTGGAGGGAACTGCTTCAGCTGTGAATCCCCCTCTGTGGTTAGCTGTAGTAAACTAAAAGCGTGGAGGATTTTTATTTGTGGTACTACTGATGGTGCCCTGGCTTGTCTGCCCTCCCGAGGCAGTTGGTTGACTGGGACACAAAGTACTCTAATCAGGGATTTCTCCTGCTTGGCCCAAGGTCTTAACTCGATCCCACACGGAGGAATGTTCTGGAACTTAGGAATGACTTTGCTGCTAGCTTCATCTCATACTTAGAAGAATATCACAGTTAAGTCACTTGGACTTTCTTTTGTGCCAATACTAGAAAAAGGAAAATAATTTTAAAAAACTCAACCTGTAGTGAGGTTGGTTGACTCAACTTACAGGGTTTAAGGGCAAGGCAGTCTTACATGAGAATTTCAAATCCTAAGTAAACTAAGAGCAGAATAAAAGACTGATAAAAAGAAACATGGAAATGAATCTTTTGCAAATGGGCAGGAGACCAAGAGATGGAGAACCAAAGAGGGGATGAGAAGGGGTCATAAAAAGAATTATGATTTTTATGTACATGTGCCAACATCCCACATGGGATATAATCATTGTTTACTACAAACGTATGCCAGTCAAATAAAAATTAAACAATGAAGGTGGTGAGATTGAGC
Organism: Cavia porcellus; assembly: GCF_034190915.1. NCBI lineage: Eukaryota > Metazoa > Chordata > Mammalia > Rodentia > Caviidae > Cavia > Cavia porcellus. The sequence continues at coordinate 24,601,280 of NW_026947510.1, forward strand.
ATGTAATTTATAAGACTGAAAGCCTGACGGCAAGGAGGTAAGGGAGACTCAACACGAGAGGTCCCTGCCGCTCCCTGGGCTCCCCAGAGCAGCAGTGTGCGGCAGGGCACAAACAAATGCCACACGTCAGACTGGAGAACTGTAACGCAACACAGAGGCTGATGTTCACGTGTGAGCATCCGTGTTCTTATTTTAGCTGACAGATAGCATTTAGTAGGCCAGTTTTAGATTTACAGAAAGCTGGAATTAACAGTACTGAGTGTTCACAACGATGCCTTCCCTGCCCAGTCTCCTGCCAGCGTCATCCAGTGATGTGAGCTCTTACTTCCTCCACAGTTTTATCTTTCATTTCTTCTCGGTCTTAAGCGGATCTGTTAACACTGTCCTGCCTTTCCTTTCTTACCCACCCTCATCCTCTCTTGTGCTTCTGCTGTTGCTTTGGCTCACACTTGCCCTGCACTGACCTAGATTTATAAAGCCTGGAAACTAATTCCATTGTCTTTGTTAGTCCGGGTTATGTATTTGGATATCATTCCTTCTCATGTATCATCAAATTGTCACTTTTGCTGAAAGAATGAGCTAAAGTCTTTACATCGACAAATGAGGCATATGAGATTATATTTCTGTGAACTACGTTCAACTGTTCCCCTGCACCTCAGAGCCCGTACCCTTACCTTTTCAGTCCACTGTGGACTGCTGACATTACAGTCATGCAGACAAAGTAAGTCTCCTCAAAACAAAGTACTTTCTTTCCCACAGGATGCAGGTATCTTGCTTACTGGGTCCAAAGCTGGCTCATATGTGAGTAATTAACAAACAAACATCAACATTTCAGTAGCTTAATAAAGAATTTTGTTGTTTTGAGGTTTTTGGGGGTTTTTGAGACAGGGTCTTGCTATGTAGTTCGAACTGGTCTCGAACTCACAGCAGTCCTCTTACCTCTGCCTCTTGAGGGCTTGAAGTTATGGACATGAGCTGCCGCGTCCAGCAATAAAGATTTTTTTCTACCTTACAGAAAGGTGCAAGCTGTCAACCCTGGTTGCCGCAGAGCTTCCCCACATGATGGACCACAGAACTTTTTTGGTTCTTTATGTCTTTGCCTATTATCTAGATACTGTTGATGAAATCAATGCAAAGTGTAAAGACCATCCACATTTCATAAAGCTAAAGCCCAAAGCCCCATTCTGTAAAGCAGTGGTCTAATAACATGTACTACCTGGGTTCTTGTTACCACGGAAGGAACTTCCTGAGGACCTAGGACTTAGGGTGGAAACAGGAATTTGGTAGAAGCTGGCCAAGTCCTTTGTGACCAGGTAGGAGGGCCACCATAGCCTTTCTTTGAGACAAATCATCAAGCTGTTCACATAATGTTTTTGCCACTTTTGTGTATACTTTTGCTTCAATCAAAATTTAAATAAACAAACACAAAAAGGAACAGAGTTTCCTTACCATTTGACAATTTCTTAAATGTTTCTTGGTCTGAATTATTTAAAATTATGTACTGAATTTCATTGCTATTTCTTTGAATATGTGTCACACATATCCCAAGTTCTATCAGCAACCACCTACATTTAGATTAAAAATTGTGCTGATTGATGTGGTCCGATCTTACGCTTTTTTTCCCTAGAATCCCTTTCTATTTCTGGGCCAGGTACATCTCTATTAAAGACTCTGACTAAACATAATCATTATGAAGCTTTCCCTGAGCCTCTGCAACAGAAATGACCATGATGTTGTTTATGCTTTTATGATGCAAAGCACATCTTCAGTCTAATGCTGGAGCATTTATTGAACCCGTTTGACTGCAATTACTACATAAGAAACTCTTTTGATGGTGAAGATTAAGTTTAATCATCTTTCTATCCATTCTTCCCAGGAAATCTACTTAATACTTAATAATTCTTTATTGAATGAATGTATAAGTGGGGGGTAAATGAAAATACATGAAACTTGTATTGTTTAATCAACTGTGGCTTGTGATTGCCATATTTTAAGGTCAAACATATAGATTTTAAATGTACAACTTAAACAACTTAAATATCTGACAAATATAAATATACTTCTAGGTTTGGTTAAAATTTTCAGTAAATTAGTATAAAGATAAAAATTTAAAGACTTAGTTGCTAGGTAATATTTTTCTGTCATCTAATGTTTCTTTGACCCTGTTTATTATGTATTATGTAAACAGTATAAATTTAAATGCTCTCTGCCATTTCAGAAGTAGGAAAACCAAATTTGTGACTCAGCTTTTGTCTTGCAAGTTATGTGACTTGGGACAATTACATTCATGTAAACTTTATTTATCAGTAAAAAAAGCATAATTTAATCATAACAATATTGTGGAAATGAAATTAAAGTCAGTGCTACACAGTAATTCACAACATATTGTCAGTAATTTTTACTCATTTTCTTGCATGTTCTAAGGAGAAGATTTTGTGCTTATTATAAGTATTCATTTACAGAAGTCCATGAGTTACTATTTCTGTTTATTTTATTATTTGCCTATCTTCACAGAAAATACACAACCTAAACTTTAGTTTATTCTATTAATCTATTATAATGGTGAGGACTGCAATAATGTAAACAAGAATACTAGTTTTCAATCTTTTGTTTCCCATTTTTTTTTCAAATGTTGGTACACATTCCTGGAGATAAATCTTCATTTGAGAAATGCTGTAAACAGAAGCATGTCTGATTCACAATATATGTTTAATAGGGGACATTTGGAAAAAATTCTGTAACATCACTGCTAGGTAAAGAAAACTACAGGTTGATAAATACATTTATTTAATAAAGAAGGAACAGAAGGTGAATAAATTCATGATCAATTTAACTACAATAGCTGAGTTGGAGCACATTATTTTTGCCCAGATTTTGACTGGATCAAAAATGTCCCCACTAAGTTTTATGTATTCAGAGAAGGAGACTTGAGAAAGCCACTGGATCACTGGGGCACTGTCCTCAATAATGGGCCAGTCTGTGGATGAGTCCCCAGCTATTGTAGTTTATATCTGGATGTCTCCCAAGAGCTTCACATGCTCAGAGGCAAGCTTGTGGAAGGAAGGTGCCTCAATTATGGGAAGTGGTACAGCTGGCTTGGTGTTGGAAGGTGGTACGTGCTTCAGTGAGGCAGGTCATGACCTGGAAGGGTAGATCTGCCTCCTCTGGCCTTCTCTTTACTCTCTGCTTTGTGGTCCCAATACATCAGCAGCTTTTGCTCTGCTAGACCCTTTTGCCATGTTGTTCTTTGAAGCCCATCACCATCAATGGAAACAGTAGCCAAAATAAATAACTCCTTTAAGTTCCAGATGTCAGATATTTTGATGCAGTGATGAGCAAAGTAACTAAGACAGTAGCTGATTGGGCTCTTAACAAGATGGAACCTAGTTGGAGGATGTGGGTCACAAAGAAGCCCAAGATACTGGAAAGTATCTCCATCTCTAACTCTGTCCTTTGCCCTCTGCTTCCTGGTTGCCATGAGGTACAGTGCTTTCTTCTGCCAGGCTTTTCCATTGTGATATTTCTGTTTTGGAGCAGGAAGAACATGTACTGAACTGTAAGTCAAATGAAACACTCCTGCATGCAGTTCATGTCAGGTACAGTATTTTGTTCAGCAGTGGAAAAGTGACAGCTCTGTTCAGTCCCTCTCAACAGCAGTTTGTGCGTTTCTCCACCTCTCTGTGCTCTGCTGAAAAGGGCCGCCTTCAGAGGATAGCTCTGCACACATGAGAAGGCCTTCTTCTCCACTGGTTTTTCCCATAGGAATAACCAGTTGAGGAGCACCTTTGTCTCCCAGAGGGATAAACTACCCTTTGTAAGCCCCGCTCCAGCTCTCTCTGGAGGGTCAGACTGACCATGGTGGGAATTCACTCAAGCCTCCTCATGCTGAGTCCTCCAATTCCCTTACTAGCTTACTTCCCTTGTAAAAATTTCTTTCACAAATCTTTACATTCAAAGCCTGACTCAAGATTTGACCAATTTGTGGTGAGCTCAACCCAAAATGAGAGAGTAACAACAAAGCATAAGGAAAGAAACAAATATAGGAAACAAAGTCAACACAGTTGAGAAGAAGTAATATAGAGAACTCATAAAAAGAAGGCAGCTAAAGGTCTAGAAGCTTTAGCTTCTAATGAAGACTTCTGTGTATGCCATGCTCTGTAATTGGGGTGTGAATCTGTGGTGGATAGAGACTTGATTCTAATAAGCTGATTATACAAACAGTTTTGAACAGAGACCACAGTGAAAGTCCCAGGGGATGATCTTTAGAATCAAAAGTAGGTTTGGGCAAATTATGATTTTCTTAAATGAAAATCTTATGAGAAAAACAGGAAAATAGAAAGAAGGGAATTAAATGAAGCAGGTGCAGTTCATTATCAAGAACTTCTGGGTGGCAGGTAATTATCTGGGTATCTAGATTTTTATAATAGACTTTTCTAAAGTAAGAAGATATTTTACTGTATAAATATTTATAGTCCTTTTTATTCAACACACCTTGCACATTAAAAACTCCACAAGAAAATTCCAATACATAGAGCTCAGTAAGAATGGTTTCAGAATCTGTCTTTGTCATACATTAATTTTTTCATATTGTGTTGAGAAAATAATGTCTTTTTTATAGGAGATGAGAAGGTGAGAGAATTCATTACATTTCTTTTACTATCTTTTTTCCTAAGCGCTGAAATGTACACTCTGATTTCAAACAAAGGTATCATTATGATTTATAAATACAACTAATGTATTTTAAAAAATAAAATGTTTCTTTTATGGTGTATAAAAGCATTTTTAGGTCCCAGTTGAGGGTTAGGTAGATTGAGGAGGGTGGATTTGACGATATGCTTGGGTGTAGTATATTTGCCACCCAGTGAATATGGCTGTGATCATAGTTAGGTAAAAATAAAAACTCTTCTGAGCAGTGACCATATGGTCTTTTTCTCAAATAATGAGATTCTTTGAAGGATTTGTAATAGTAGCAGATTTGAAGATAGATTTGAGTATCTAACAAGGTAGAAATTTCATTTATTATAAAATGTTAAACATTTTATAAGGGGAAATTGCTAACAAAAATGTCTCTCAGAGAAGGAAAAATAATTTTTTTCCAATTTCATTCAATTTTTGCCACAAGAGGAAAGGCTGTGACCAGGGGCCCATCTCAGGGACTATCTCTGGGCAGAGGGTATATTGGGCAATAAGAGATAGCTCTCTTTATAGTGTGACAGATGCTAGTTGCCACAGATGAAATATTTTTAGTTTAAGGCCTGTTGCCACTGGAGTCAAAAGCCCTAATTAATAATATACCCAGAATATTCTGGCACGAATGAAGACTGAATAGTAGAAAGATGCCTTTTTTATTGACAATATCCTTCACCACAGTAGATGCTATGGAACTGTCACTGCTCTCAAACACTTGGGTACAGGTCAAAACAAATGACTACCTGATTGTTATCAATTACTTAGGGTTACTATTATTGTCTCCGAGTTCACGAGTTCACTTGCTTCGATTTAATTTGTAAATTAGTAGTTTCCTTTGAAAATATTTAAATGCAATTAATTTTGCACATGAGCATGTTCTAGAAACAAGGGAGTTATTCCTTTATCTATATAGCTGCCTCCCAGTAAACCTTGACTTTCCTTTCTTGAGTCCTCCCCACCTCTTGCCATCACAGGAGAACGCTGTCTCTCAACATATTATAATGACAAGGGACAAATGTGCAGATGTAAATATTATGATTTCATCAAATACTTCAACTGGGAAAACAAATGACAGAAAATGTAGTTCATGTAGCAGACATCAAGGTCAAAAACTACCAGTAAGAGTATTCCACACAAGGAACTATTACAATACTCTTTTCAAAGAGAGCTCATTTATGGGAACATATTATGAATCATGGCAATTCATAGCATGATGTTCTACAGAAAATTCCATTTACTGCTCTGACTCAATAGTGGACACACAGCACTCATGTCTGATTAACAAGAGTCATAAACATACTCCACCAGGTATAATACAGCAGTTTACAGCTTTAGCCTAAATTGAAAGATATATTTTTTTTTCATAAAATAAGAAAAAAGGGAAATGGTGAAATCACTGCAGTATCATTACCCACTTACCAGAATCTGGTCTCTTGCATCATTTATTCATTACCCGAACTGCAGCATTTAGTCTGTTCTATAAATATCTCTCTAATTTGAATTAAGATAATGTGCTCTGCTTGTTAGATGTGGCATAACGCAGTTTGTGCTCACTTTAAATCTCATGAAGTCAGAAAGCATTTTTGCATTCCAGATAGAGCTAAAAATATTCACCCATTAAAATAGTAATCATCATTAAAATTAGCTCACTGATTTTGCTGATTAATTTTTCGGTAACAAGTATGCTTTCTAAAATGGTTCAATTAAACATTTTTGACAAATCTGTATTTTTAAAATGCAAAGTATGAGAAGAAAGATAATTAAGGAAATAAAAATAGAAATTTTAGAACTACTGTAGTATTAAAAACACTTTTTTGTTATTCGGTGGCAAAACTAATGAAAAGGATTGGAATAGCTGCTCTAATAGGACGGAGGACGGCTTTTGTTTCATCTGTACACTTCAGCTGTGAGCCTCATACCTGGGGAAGATGCTTATTTTTGTCTTCAAAGGGAAAGAACCACCTGCCAGGCTTACGTATTCAAGTGATGAGAGTGATTTTTGTGAGATTTAAATTTTTACTTGCATGTGTGCTATTTTTATATACAACAGGCATGGTTCAAGTTCAGAACAATGCTGAAATCAACAGTATCAAGATGCAATTTTAAATCCACAAGATAAAATAAAGGTCTAAGGTTATACAATAGTTAGTTAGAGATGCAATTATTTTGTCTTCAGAATCTTTATTTTCATTAAGGTTGAAGACATAGGCATGCTAAAACATGATTATAATCAAACCTATTGAAAATTATGAGAGAAGAATTTACCTGTTTTCATTTCAATACTTTAAGAAAATCAATCATCAAGAAAATAAGCTTCTGGTTTTAAGATACATAAATATTTTACCTGAAACAAAGTTAGTGTTAATTATAAAACAGAACTTTGTTAAAAAGCAGATATATTAAAGAATAGAAAACATAGCAGAAATTTATAAGTTGAATTTTTGTATTTAAAGTAATGTTTCTATGTAGTATGGTCTTCATTAAACCTACTAAGTGTCCCTGAGCTGTGAATATTTGATATGATGTTTTTAATGGGCATATATCACAAAATAATAGTTATATACAATTTGTCACAGAGGACCATTTTATAGTATTGTTATGGAAATGCCTTCTGACCTTTCTCAAATAATGGGCAGGTTCATTTCAAAAAGGGCTGGTACCTGGCAAGCAAATTCACAGCAGCCACCAAACAAAGGCTATCTGTATTTTCATAAAAAAGTGTATACACATGCATGCACACACACTTTTTGTTAGAGAACACAATTAATGCATACTTGTTACTGTTATTTCTCAATATTAAGCTACAATGGAATTTAGCCTGCTTTAGAAATGTAACTATCTTTTACAGAGCTTTAGTGAGTTATTTTCTACAATTTTTAGAGACAATGTCATTTGAATCTGATTATGTAATCTGTTGGACATTTGTATTGTAAGCAATATAAAAATAAAACACTCATGAAAGGTCATTTAGGTGTTCTGTAATAGAGTATGCCTAACATGTTTAGTATCTATCAAAAGAGGATTGTTCTACTTGTTCTCTGTAACTTGAAATGACTAGGTGTAAGGTGAAATTCTTTGAGTAATGTATTTTTGTGAGTGTGTGTGTTTATGTGGTAGATGATAAAATTTATATACATAGGTATACATTTAAAGTATTGCCATTGTTATACATTTTCAAGTTTTGATTTTTAACTAAATCAAGAATATATATTAAAAGTTTTTTAGTATGTATTATGTGTGTATGATTTCATGCTGTGTGTATGTAATTTCCTTTGGCCTTTTTCTTCTTGAAAACTATCTTGTCTTTAGTAGCTCAAATATTTAAACATAAAGTATAAGTGTCTGAGGCCCTCTGAAAGCCTGGCTTTATGCTTAGAACTTAGCTTCAAATTTCTATAAGGAAATATATAAAACAATTAACTTATAAAGATAAAAGTTGTATTTGGCTTATAGTTCTAGAGATTCCAGTTCAGTCATCAAACCAAATATCAACATAGGCAATGGCTTTGCTTAGGCGCCCAAGTGTAAGTCATGGCTGGTAATGGTGGGGTGTGTATGTTAGAGAAGGTTACTCACCCCAAGCAGGAAGCACAGGGAAAGACCAGGCTCTCATGGTGCTCTTTGAAAGTACGCTTCTCACCACCTAAGAGCCTCTTTTAGGTTCCACACATAGAAGAATCACAGCATTTTCCAGTAATCCCACCCTGAGAACCAAAGCTTTCACACATGGACCTCTGAAGGATACTATGCATATTTAAGCTGTACAGAACCAAAGCTAAACTCCTGGTTATTGCCTGTCTGTTAAGTCCACTCTGGAAAACACTGGCCTGCTGCACTGTAGGGCGTGGACACTCTTTCTTTCTTTTACCTGAGATGAACCCTCCTGGGTCTGTGCTGACCAGGTTCTTCCTTGACTACCAGCACCTTGCCCAGACCTCCATAGGACCCTGCACAGGCTCTGAGGCCATGGCCCAGCCCATGGAAAGTTTACCTCTACTGATCAGCACCACCGATCGGATTGGAGAAGCGTTCTCAGGCCCCCTGAAGCTCTGACAGCTAGAAGCCAAAGTAGAACGTGGCTCATGACTGCAGGATGGGTATCTGGAACCCCTGCTCTTTTCTTCTCACCATGGAACAAACTATGTGGCAAGGTCATCTTCAGATCAGCCTAAGAAAAAAGCTCAACCACCCTGACCCAGCACCCGTTCCTTTTCTCTTCATTTTCTCATGGGCACTGGAGGTAATTCTTTCCTAATTTATACATGTCTTAATTCCAGAGGCTACAAAAATAAGAATGGCAACTCCAATACAATCTGCCACAAAGAGGGCATAGTCAGGAACCTGACATTTTCTCACAACTTCAAGGTTACCCTAGAGTCCAGGGAATGGTGTCCTTAGGATGTGCAGAGCTGCAACCTGAATAGTGCAGTTGTATCACCTTATTTTATTTATCTTATGACACTAAAGTATGAATTCTTCTTTTAAGTGAATATTAGTTTCCTCTTTTTCATTATACCCTCTTGAATCAGATCCTTTATGACTTGGTCTTAGACACCGCACCCAACAGCAGGTTCTCAGCCAGTGCTGGGTGAATGAGTGAAATCCACAAGAGGAAGAGGAATGTGCCTCTCACTACCTGAGATTTTGTGTCTCCATTTAAACAAACTGGATCGCCAACCTCACTGACTCTCAGCTTTTCAACCTGTAGTTGTCGTTCCAGCTTCTGGGATCAGAGCAGAACAGGAAGCTGCACAGATTCACAGCAGAATGAGTCTGCCAAGAGATGCAGCATCCAGTGGCTGGGCATAGGGAGCTTGAAAGCCTTTCCTGGACACCCAGAAATAAATCACTGTGCAAGAGCCATGCATTATTAAGTGTATGTACTGTTCTGCTCAGAGAGATTTATTGACCCCAGGTGGACCCAGTGGAAGCAAAAGCCCCTTGCTGGTAGCTTCTGGGTCACTCAGACATTTGCTAGAGGGAGTGGCGAGGGATGCAGATATTCCTCCTGGTCAGTAGGCAGCAGAATGTCTGTCTGTCTACTCATACTAGATTTGAGGGCACAGACAGCTATCCCAAAAATAGTAGGTTATACCATGGTAACTATCTTTAATTTCCTATTAACTTAAATTGAAGCCCTGTATTACTTACATTGTCTTACTATGACTGATCTTATTTGAATCTGGTTTGTTAGACTGCTGTTTTGCCTTGACCGATTTTATTCAAATTTGGTATGCTTGATAGTTTTAAGTCTAAGACTAAGGCAACTACTCTGAAGATGACAAGATGTAATAAGATACCCATTCCAGTTTGATTATTAACTGCTTTTGAAGTCCTACAATGTCTCCAAAGTTGTGTTTTTATTAAAATAGCTATGTAATACTATGTTCAATTATATTAGGTCTGATGATGTGGACAATTCTATTGCAAATAACAAGAGAAAGCATAGTTAACTACTGTAGATCACCTAATATTGTGGTTTTATATGACCTTTTCATTTCATGTTTGTCTAGGAATTTGTTCTATTGTCTTGTTTTGATCTGTTTTTCCCTATAATACAGAAAGGATAGGTATACATGTAGAGATTCACACATGGGGAGAATTTCTAAACATTTTATGGGAACAGATTATATAATGCACGATGTAATGAACAGATACTCTGAAGAAGAAGACACTAAGATACCCAATGCTAATTCTGTAGCATTATGATATAAAATCTAGCAATACTCTTATTCACTGTTCAGACTGATATGTTCAATTTCAGCATATGTAAAGATAAGGACAGCTACTTTGAAGAGAAAGAGAGACATTATGGCAGTCATTACTCACTTCCCCGATGTCAGGTCTTGAAGACCTAAAAAGCCTTCATCACCCTGCTATGATTAGATTAGTTCTATAATGCTCAGTATGTATTCAATGTGTGTGAAAATGGGGACAACTGTTTGGAAGAAAAGTAGAAATAATAAGATAGACAATGATCTTCAGTGGACTTGCTTTGGAATCCGTGTTTCTTAAAATAGTTTCCTTATGATCTGTTTTGTTCTGTTTAATCTTACTCTCTTTAAAATAATAACAATAAAAATGAAAATTAAAAAAAGAATGTCTGTTTGCTGAGTTTATTCTGGAGGGGACAATGGGAGCAAATGAAATAGATTTCGCATGACTTTTCACCCACTGAAAAAGGTTTGTGACACAATATGTAGATGAATGAAAGTCATGTTCAAGTTTTAATGTCCTATACTTGAAAACACATTGAACTCGATGACATTAATTCAATAAATATTTATTGAGCATTCTTCATTTACTAAGCAGGATTTTGGATATCAGGGACATAGAAGTGCCAAAGTAGGTGTTTTCTTTTGCTTTCATTCAATTTCTATTTGACTTGGCCTGACCAAGGGAAATGGAAGCAAATTTTCTAAATGTTTGTAAATTGATAAAGTGACAGTGACCAGGGAAGTGGTGGACTTCTGAGCAGATGTCTAAGAAAGTGAAGGAGAAATCACTGAAACTAAACTCCACAACTGTAAATGCAAAGATCCTGAGGCTGCAGTGAAGGTGAAGTAATAGTAAGAAACTCTGACATTCTGTTTACTTTAGTGACATTGGTCCAAAGGTAATTAAAGCATGACAAGTACTTTCCCTTAATCCCTGTAAAATAATGTCTATCTATCTATCTATCTATCTATCTATCTATCTATCTATCCACCTATCTGTGACTTTTTTGAAGTAGAATTGTAAGATCTGATTGCAATTATATTCCGTAGTGGAAGAGATGATGGCAACCTTATAATGTAAGTCATGCTCTTCCCACAGGAGCATGTTCTCTCAGTACATTGCAGATTTCTCTGTGGGAAAGCACAATGTTATGCTTTAGAGAATGACATGAAGTAGAATTTAGGCATGATCCTCCTTAACAAAACATGTTAGGGCAATAGAGAAAAAATTATCCCCACCATATAGGAAAATCAGAGAAAAATTATTTATATTCAAACAGTATTTTTCATATAACAAGATTTTATGCAAGAGTGCCACAAACAATTATTTTCTTTGAAAATAATGACCTGCTCGTGTATGGTGGAAACCGGATATGCATCTGCATTCTCTGTCATCTATCATGAATATCTTTAGATTTCAGTTCACGAGCAGTGTATAACATATTGGCATATAGTAACATCCCTATCTCCATTCAGAACTGAGGGTGTCCTAGTTAGTTACAAAGTATCTATTTAGTAATTATGTTATGGGCTGATTCATTCATTTCTATGTTATTATGTCAAAACTTTGATATCATGAATGCATAAAGAGAAAAGAACCACTTTGGCTCCCACTTTGAAGAGTTCCAATCCATGTTCAATGGACCCCATTGCTGTTGAGCCTGAGGCCATGCAGTTTATCATGCTGGAGAGTGTGTAGAGAAGAGGAGCATCCCACGTCATACAGCCAGGAAACAAAGGAGAAAGAGAGGAAGGACCACGTGGAAGGATCTCCCTAAAAGAATAGTAGTTGGCCCTACCTCCAAGTATGGATCTGTGCAGCACTGGTGAGGACATCTCCTTATTCCCTCAACTGATTTCAAGCCATGAAAATGGGCCTAATGAAGGTGCTGATGTGTAGACTTTAAAGCAAGGTGATAGTCAGCGTTGCCTTACCTGTAGCTCCCAGATAGTATTTGTGAGCTAGGCCAAAAGACTCCACACTGTCAAATGAGAATAAACCTCAAGAAGAGAAGCTGTGACATCTCAGAGCTTGAGGGCTGCACATCAGAATTGAAGCACTAACCCCAAATCCCTAGACAGTGCCCTAATTTGTGATTTTCAGATTGCTCTCTGCATCTCTCTGTCTCTCTCTGCATACTGCAGAGGTGATTTCAGGCTTCTTACCTAGCCCAGCTCACAGCATCCACATACTCCCCACTTTCTCACTCATCCCACTTCCCTCTTCAAGAATTATTAACACCCAGGTTTGGCCCTGGAATAAGGCCCTTGTTTTGGTTAGCTATATTCTGGCTGGACTTGAGACTCCTTTGGTTTTCCACCAATTTAAATACGTATTTGTGTCATTATTTGTGTCATGGGTTGCATTGGAAGTGGTAGCCTGGAATTAACTCACTACAATTCCAATGACTCTCCCCTGAGATTATAAATGTAAACTTCACTGGACCTCATGAGGGCTTTCTGTAGTGTTTCATCATCCCCTGTAAAGTGTACTCACAAAGACCCCAGAACTGCCCAGCAGACTTCATCTTCTAACCTTTGGAAACTTTCAAGCTTCTCTTACTGAGGTGGAAACCAAATATTTATCACATGGGGCTGTGACAAGTTTTTCAGAACCAACCCACTCCTACAGGTGTGCATCAGAGTTGTGTGTGTTCATATGTATATTCATGCCCACAGTTGTGTGAATGTGTCGTATTTTTGTGTGTGCTTCATTCCTGCTATGTGATCCCAACATTCTCCCCTGTAAATCTGTATTCACAACTTGAGTCCTACAGGGAGGATCAGCTTTCCTTACACAGTGTTCAGCTCAGCATCCTGCAGATGTGACCACCACTAATTGTGTGCTGAGAACAACAATTCGGTTGATGACAAATCTGTGTATTGTGAAGAAATTACTAATTAGAGACTGGAATTGTTGCCCAGTTTTAAACAAAGGGTCCTTTGCCCTATTTTCCTTTTTTGTCTTTCTTGATTAGTGAGTTGTGTCATATATTTGGTTAAACCATGATGGCTGCATTAAATCTAACACCTTATTTTATGGAGGATTCCTACTGCACTAGGTACAGAATATCTGGGGGAAGGAGATCTGTCCTTGGTAAGCAGCCCAGGAGTGCTGTGTGTGATGTGACACACTTTCCTGCCTCCAGGCCTTCTGGGCAGGAATTCTGGAAGTTTCTCCAAGACTTCTGGCTACTTCACACACACTTTGTTGATAATAGCAGCTCCTGAGTTGATGATTTATATTTCTTACTCTGATCTGCTCAAATTTAGAAGAGGTAGACTTTCCCTTTTACTGTTTAAGAGAATTTTTAGGGAAAATACAGAGCAAGAAAATCTTTACAGATCTTCATACAAAGAGTAAGGGTCAAAAATAATTTTAATATTGTGAAAAATGGGTTATAGGTCTTTGCTCAAAAGTATTGCCTATTCAGTAAACAAATTTCAATATTTCAATAAACACTGTCTTTGCAGAAATTTATTGTATCAGCCAGCTTAGGTTTTATATGATTAAATATAATTTGAGAAAATTGAAAAGAAAAGGAAGAAAAATGAGTTAAAACAACATAAAAGTGATGAAGTAAAATGTTGAGGAAACACAATGCAGAGCAAACACCCAGCATCCACTGTTTCACTAGGGCTCGGGTGGGAATCCTTTACTAGAATAAATGAAAATTTTGTTCCTACCTATAGATATGATCAAGGTCTACATTCACTATACAAAGGTTGATAAGTAAAGATTTATGTTTCATATCACTATTTTTGTAGTTATGGGGTTAGAACCTGTGCTTCACACATTAGGAAAGTGCAGCCCTGAGTCATGCCTGTAGCCTACCTTTAAAATGTACACATTAAGTTTTTAAATTGTGGGCCAATCCAGCATTATTTATTGCATTAGGAATTTCAGAGCAATTCTAGATGCAGGGAAACCCATCTCAGCATGAGTAATTTCACGTGTACTTCTGCATGTGATTCCAGCAGAGGCCGAGATGGAGGAGGACCACTACGCATCCATTCCCAGGGCTCAGTTAAGATGGCAAATCGATTTCAGTTCTGACAGTAGCAGCTGCCACTTAACCTAAGAGTCTGCTGCTCTCCCTCTTCATGCCAGGACTCTTGACATGGATTTCTGCCCACCCACATTTGCCACAGTCCTTGCAAAGGGCATAGAAATTGAAAGGAAAAGTTGACAGTAGGAAGGGGATAGGAAAATCAGAACAGTACAGAGCCAGTCACTCACCTGAGGGAGAGAAGATGAGAACCTGGAAGGCTCCCTGTGGCAGTCCAAGCTAGCTGCATAAGGGAGATCATTAAAAGAGGGAGCTCAGCAGTGGGGTGATAAGCATTTCTTCACACACAGAACCATGTAGCAAGTAAGAGTCTAACTGAAGCTTGAGCAAACTAACATAGAAAATTCCATGAAACATTATTGTATATTCTTTTGCTTTAAAGTAACTCACATCATTTGATATGAAAATCCTACACACAAATGTAATGATCATAAATCTTTAGCATTAAATTCTCTCATAGGGAATAATGTGGGAAAAATAATTCTACAAAACACAAGACCGAAGATGGCCCAAAATTTAGAGGTAGACTTGTAAGATTGTAGATTACATATATGCCTATATAAAAATATCACAATATGAGCCATATACCCTTCTTTCAGAATGCCAGCCACAGTACACTATTTTGGATATTAATCACTCAATATAATATGAATATATACAATTTTTTAACCAATTTAGATATAGTAGAGAATGCCTGTAGGCTCAGCATTTTAAGAGACCATAAAGATAGAGATCATAAATATAAGGAAAGAGATCGTAAGTATAACCCCAGCCTGGGCAACTGAGTAAGACTCTATATAAAAGGAAAGAAAGAAAGAAAGAAAGAAAGAAAGAAAGAAAGAAAGAAAGAAAGAAAGAAAGAAAAAGAAAAAAAAGGTGAGGAGGTGAGGGGCTGGGATGAAGCTTAGTACGAAAGGCATGAGTTCAATTCTTAGTATGGTAAATAAATAAAGAAAATTTAAAAAAACAAGTCAAATAGTTCAATGCTTCATTTTTAGTCAATAAAACATCTTAAAAATCACAAACAGATTTGACTCTGCAATCATTATTGCTAATGATCCCCATTTCAAAAAAATGTGTGGTTTTATTGTATACAATATGTGAAATTTAGGGATCATTTTGAGGTTACTGTAAACAAATAAATGTTCTATACCTCTTTTTCCTTAGGCTTGAGAGAATTTTATGGTAGCCCGTACTAGCCTCAGGAAAAGAACTTATTTAGTCTTTCACCATTTCAGGTATATTTTATAAATCTCTTAGAAATATTTGAGGGAAATGGACAGAAAGAGGACAGAGACTACATCATACTTGTTTGTTTGCTTTATTTCCTTGAGTGTCTGTGTTGTATGTTTGCAGAATTCTTGTGTTTGAAGTTAGTGATTCTGGTCCAAGGACAACTAGGACCAAGGAACCAGCTCACATCCTACCAAGAACTGTCACAATGGACCACATCAGCAGCTATACAGTGTAAGCAAGGGGCTGTGTATGTATGTGTGTGTGTGTGTGTGTGTGTGTGTGTGTGTGTGTGTGTGTGTGTCTGTGTGTCTGTGTCTTTGTCTTTCTGAGCAGGAACAATATTTGAAAAAATATGAAAGTTAGAAGTATGAATGATAAATATTTGTCAAAAGATTTTATAAGGAACTTCTCAGCAAGAACTCATGTAAATATCTAGGAGCAATGGCTTGTCAGTTTGGAACTAGGTGACAGAGTGAGCTTGAGAACTAATGTTAATTTTAGTTTCTGGTTTTGCTGAAGTCAGGATTTCCATTCAATTAAAAAAAATTAACTGATTGTAGTTTGTGCTGACAGATGAAGGAGGTAATTAGTCTTGCCTTCGACACTCAGATGGGAGCTGTCCAGGGCAGCACAGTGGTAATAATAGACCACAATAATAGTACAGTCACTTTACATTGTGTTAGAAATTTCAGCATTTATTTTGAATAACAGAAACATTTTGAGAAATAATATAATGAAATGCTTTCTCAAATCTCCACATTTCAATACCTTTGTTTCATACTTTTAAAAGATATTAAAATAAGTTCAGTGTCTCCTGTTGAGCCTCAAACAACAGAGTTCCTCTCCTTCAGAGATAACCACACGCCATGCAGTTTATGCCTTCTTTATGTATAGATACTCATAAATTCTTCAGAGTTGTTTTGCCTATTTTAAAATTTAAGTATATGGCACTGAAAATTCCATTATGCCATTGAGTCATAGATTTGCTGGGAATGCTCTCACATATCTGTAATCTCAGCACATAGTAGGCTGAAGCAGGAGGATTGCCATAAGTTCAAGGCCAGCCTGCATTAGATAGTGAGATCCTGTCTCAAAAAATTAATGAAAAAAAACATAGTAGATCATGCAGCCCCCACCCTGAAGCACATGACAGACAGGAGGACACTACCAAGCTGCAGCACCAGCACCTTCACACACAGAGTCTGAAAAAACGTGTACACACTTCAGAAAAAGAAAAATAGTATGATATTTTTCAACAGATGGTGTTACCCTAATATGGGGGACCTTTGAGGATACCCTAATATCACAGAAAACTTATTATACTGTTGATGTTTAGAAAACAGAAATTGAAAATGCAGGTAGAGCAATCTCAAGGACCACGATCGCTGCAACCCAACGTGGCTTCTGAGGTTCTCGGGCTTAAGGACCATGAGAGGGTGAGAAGAAGTGAACGAAACACAGAGCCGGGGCTAGGTGGAGCCCTTACTTTCCTGATGGGAGGAAACGTACCGCGCAACCACTATAGTGCATTTATTCATGTACTGCATGCAATCCTGAAAACAATTATCAGTTTTAATCCCACTTCCTAGCAACTTGCTTGCCTGGCTGGCCCGGGCCCCTTGCCTTCTTGGTGCTGGAACACCACCATGTTTACATAGCTCTGTTTTTTCTGGACTGGCCTTGCTTTAGCCCCATACATGTGATCAATCTCCAGCTTTAAGGGCTCTCTACACAATGTTATCCAAGCAGTGGTTCACTAGGGTAGTAAATATCTGGAAGCTAATGGTCATTAGTCTGAGCAACTCTTATAATTGTAGAGGCAAAAGGTCACGTGTATTAATCTCATGATGTTTCAATAAATTTAGCATTAAATATTTATACAAGTTTTTTTTTTCTTAGAATGTGTACTTTTTTTTTTTTTTTTTTTTTTTTTTTGGTGGACCCAGTATGTAACAAGAGAAATCCACATGATCCTCCTGCAGACTGCTTTCTGTCTTCTACAGTACTAAGTGGTTGCCTACTTATAAAATTCAGATCCTCTTAATCCCGGCACTCTAGAAGACCAAGGCAGGAGGATCCCAAATTCAAGCCCAACCTGGGCAGTTTAGTAGTTTAGCAACACTGTGTCTCAAAACAAAAAATCTGAAACAAACAAAAAAGAAGGACTGGTCATGTAGATACATATGAAGTCTACAGATTTAATCTTCAGTATTACAAAAACAAACACACAAGCAAACAAACAAGTTTCCATTCTTCTCTTAGCTTAAAGCTGCATTCCCTTTGTTCAGCTCTCTGGGGTGTGGGCTATTTCCTTCTAGTCATCGTCTAGCCTTTTAAGACTTCAAAAACAAATGAAAAATCAAACTTTCATGTTTCACGTAATTTTTTTTTTTGTTGGCTATCTGATTTTTCGTTTTTTCTTTGTTATATTCTTATTTTATTTCAGGAAGGCAACATTTATTATACATATTTTAGAGAGTTTTTTTTTTTTTTTAAAGAAATGTGATTCTGTCTTTTTTCCTAATTTCCTTTCATCTTTTCTCTTTCACAGTTTGTTTATTTTCTCTCATTTTAAAGTTAAATTTGAGATTTTTGCTGAAATCTGCAAATGAAATATCTACAAGTGAGATTACTTGATAAATCTGTATTCTTTTATCAATTTTATGGGATACTACCAAACTGCTCCTTGGGGAATTTACTGTCACAGACACAAGCCATAATCTCCCTACCAGGGTTTTTAATGGGCAGTAACTGAGACACAAAACATTACCACTCTCCGTTTGTCCTAACTTTCTAAGGTCTCAAAGGACAAACCTTGGAAATTTAGTATCTTCCATAATAACCTCTTTAATTATTCTGTGTTTTCTGTAGTCCTTGACTGATCCATCTTGGCATTAAATGTCTCTTTCTCAGTGGCTTTTAATACTTGCATTTTATCTTTCTTGGATGACTGGCACAATCTACTTTCTCAATTTTTATAATCATTTTTTAAAACTTTTTTCATATTTTTTAACCTAACATATTTGAACAGAATGTTAGGTCAATAGAGTTTCTTTTGTCCTTGTTTATAGAATTCTTCATTTTTAGAAGTTTGAAAATGAAATGTATGAGTGTCAGTCAGCAAAGGTTTTGTATTGTGCTCTTGTTACACATGGCTCTGTTTATCCAGTAATCTAAGTGGACCAAAGATGCATGCTGACTGACAGGCACTCTTGGCTTTTTGTGCTTCTAAACTTTGAAAACTATATTAAGAAGTACTCTGATGAAAAAAGTAGAAATATGTTTAATGACATTTAGAAAGGATAGCATTAAGAATAAGTAACCTTTTAGGAATAGCACATTCATTTGAGTGGTTAGATTTAATTAAACATTTTTTTAAAATTTAAATTTCTTGAAAAAATTGTATTGGTAATTTTGAAAGATGGTGCCAAAGGATTTATTTAATTTTAAAACAAAAAGTGATTAATTTTTAATGTAGATTTTTCAATTATGCCAGATCAGAAAAATCTATCATAGTCTCTTGCTTTAAGTCAAATGTACACACATATGCCAGCACTATTCCGTCAACAGCTAACACTTAATTACTCAAATAAGAAGAATTTTCATCAAGCAAGATTGATATTAAAAAAATTACTTTCATTTATGTTATCTATATTAATATCTACTAAACATTAGCTTCAGAAGTAGAAATTGCATTTGATAATTATCATGGAAAATTACAGGAGGAAAGATGGCATTGTACCCATTCTGCTTTGTATTTGGGGTTTATTGGGAATACATTTTAATCATCATAAATCATGAAATGCTTGCATATTTAACAGTAATCTCAGTTACAGTGAGATTGGAGATGTTTCTTCAGGGATGCTTACTGCTAAACACATTTTTGGTTTTCATAGAACATACCAAAAAAGAAAAATTCTGGAGAGAAGGGCACACTGTATGATAAATGCACTGCCTATTGTGGCAGACTGTCATTTGATTCAGGAAAGACCTGGACAGAGCAAAACAGGGGAAAGAGGGCGAACATCCTGACTGCAGAGCAGAGACACTGGTCTGGGTCTTGCGCCACACTGCCCCTGTTTACCAGCTTAGGGACTCAAGTGGAGTTGGTGTCAACATCTGGTCTGGGTCTCCAGCCTGCAGCAGCAGAACATGCAGCCCTTCGGCCTCCTCCACTGCAGATGTAATTTAGGTAGACATTCAAATAGACATACAGAAAATCAGCTCCCTATTCCCAACTGATTGTTATAAGAAACGAGCTTATTAAAATGAGATTACTGAAAATAAATGTCTTTATATCCTATGGATATGCCTTTAATAGACTCCTTTTTCATTAGTGAGAACAACTAAAAGATTGTACAACAAAACTAAGGAATGGAAAAGACTAGAAAAACAGAATTGCAAGATAGTCAATTTGTAATAAATTGCATTTTAATGAGACAATTTTGCAAATACTCTGATAATAACAATAATGGCAATAATAATTTGGACTTTCAGTATGTAGTGTCTTTTTATCAATGAAATAAAACATCTCAACATAATAGGATAATATTCATGACAAAAGAATGGTCACAGCCACAAACATCCCTGGCACTTAAAGACTAATGAGGAGCTTTGACATTCTACAACTTGTAAAAACATTTCCTTTAAGTGCTTCTCCATGACAGGATCACTATTAGGCACCATTGGGAAGAGACGGTGGCAAGAAAGCTGAAACAGATTATGAAAGTATTTGTATTTGGGGTTTATTGGGAATACATTTTAATCATCATAAATCATGAAATGCTTGCATATTTAACAGTAATCTCAGTTACAGTGAGATTGGAGATGTTTCTTCAGGGATGCTTACTGCTAAACACATTTTTGGTTTTCATAGAACATACCAAAAAAGAAAAATTCTTTTTTCTTTGCTGGTGATGAGCAATGCACTAGCTGTGATGCTAGCATGTCTTATAAGCAGCTCATTAACTCAATAAATGCACACATTTACTGGCCAGCACCTTTACAAGACATGTTCAGTGCTCTAAAATATATGCCAATATTTCATGGCTCTGTGAGTATCTTGCCAGGTGGAGACTGACTGTGACTCCTTCCTCCCCAGACTGTAGGGCTGCCTCCATGCATTCAGACCTTCATCTTTTCCCTTAAATACTCTAGTAACTGACTTCCTCAAGGTACCCATTTTCCAAGGTTGAAAGCAACAGAATGGGTCTCTCATTGGTCACTCTCCTTTGTTTTCAGTGTAAAGCTCAACATCCAACATGATTTTTTACCTAACTAGGTTTCTAGAGAGTGACACTAAGGATCCTGGCCAAAACCAATTGGATTATAGTTCTGCTACAGTAGAAAGTGGTTCTAAGCCACTAAGAGCACCCAGCATCTCTATCTCTATGTTATCACACATAAGATTAAAAATGAAAGTAAGTTCTACTTTGTTAATTTGCTTTGAGAATTAAGAAAACTCATGGACTTGAGAAGTTTATAAATTTAACTGAGAGACTCAGTAGGGAGCCTGGATCCTTACTTTGTAAATATCTTCAGTCTATGCAAAAGGAGGGCACAGAGATTTTTGTGAGTGCTACACATGTCCTGGAGGGTGGGGAGTGGCTGGTGTACCATATAAGAGAGGACAAGAGGCTTGCTTCTCCCTTTTGCTCTGGCTGCTGTCTTGAAGTGCTGCCCCAATGCCACACCACCTTGCTTTGCAGTCAAGTGATTATTGACTGCAATCTCCAAAAGCCAAACTACATGAACTTTTTCTTCCCTAATTTTGGGCATCAGGTATTTTGTCTCAACACTGAGAGAAAAGTAACCAATACAGAATTTGATACCGGTAGATTGCAGTTGTTGTTGTGACTGTACCTGACTATGTGGTTCAAGAGCCTTTGGGAATGCCTTGTAAGAAGCGTTTAGAAAGGTTCAGAGATGTCTGAAAGAGGAGCACTGGCTGTTCTGTATGGGAGATTCTGGGCAAAACTCAGGAGACCAAAAGACAGATAAAAGCCTGCCAGTAAAGACCAGATTCAGGAGATTTCTGCTGGGAAGAAGGACTGCATTGGTTGTTGGATTCCACATGACATGTGTTGTGGCTTGGCAGAAAGTTTGCTTGCATTTTGCTTGTATCCAGAGACTTTGCCTGAGAGAAAGATTAAGGAAAATGCACTGATTAAGCAGGCAGAAGAAATTTCAAGGCAGTCGGATATTGAGGAGGTAGCATGCCTATTGTTGGGGGTTGTTAGGGACATTTATGTTGTGACTCAAGAGCAAAGAGCCCAGCACAATGACTTAAAATGTTGTGAGTTTGGTCAGAAAGCTGTGGAATGTAAAGATAAAGCTGAGGTCTCAACTGCTGAGAAAGAACAGAGAAAAAAATGACCTAGGAGATCATGGAGGTGGAGGTTGGTCTCCACCCTTTGCAGCCCCAAAACCGCAGAAGTGAAAGATTTTGCTTGGAGGAGGAAGCTGCAAAGCACCATGCTCCAGGACAATTATAAAGGCCCATGAGGTTTCAGAATGGCATAGAGGATTTGTTCCTCACAGTCAGGTTCAGAGTACCCAGTGATCTAGGCACTTGAATCCACAGCCAAGAGAGAGGAGAGCCTGGTCACTGCTCTAGCTGGCAGCAGACGTTGGCAGCATCCATGTACCACTGATTTTAGGTGCATGGGAAACACACCAGTTCTGAGGTTAAAAAGTTTTCCATCCTGATTTCAGAAGGCCTGGGAGGCCAGGCAGTGTACCCTTGAGAGGGCAGTGTGTAAAGCTCTGAGTGTGAAGCCAAAGGTACAATGGAAAGCCCAAAGATTTGGAAAAACCAGGAATGTAGATTGTCTAAGGAAATCTGCAAGGAGAGAGAGCAAAGCCAGCCCAAGAGACAAGCCATGTAAGCTAAAACCAAAAGACATGCTGTGGCAGTGGAACCACACAAGCTCTTTAGAGCTCACAATTTGCTAGATTGCTTCAGATGGGCAGCTACAGGTCTTAACGTCTGCCATGTTGGATTTTGGGCTTGCTTTGGTTCCAGTGCTTTGTGTTCTCCTGTTTGTAACTTATGGAATGATAATATCTATCTAATGCCACTAAATTTTGGCAGTGTTTAATTTGTTTCCATTTGTATGAGGGCTTGCAGCTAAGACTTTGCCTTCCATCTCATAGGAATGCTGAAGCTGTCAGGACTTTGGCAAGTCTTGCAGATGGACTAAATGCCTTTTGCATAAAGGGATGTGTATGAGTCTTTGGGGGGGGGGTCCAAGATCAAAATGTTATGTTTCTAATGTAGTATAATATTGATAGACTTAATGGTGTTAGCCTGTGTTGTAATGTTCCAGTTGCAAAGTATTAAGAATAAGTGTGTCTTGTATCTGGAAACCAGTTTAAAGAAATGTGTCTGCTTGCCAAGGGGACAAGGCTAGATTGTTATAGTTGGCACATTGTGTGAACTTGAAAAGTTTATAAGTTTAACTAAGATACTGAACAGGGAGCCAGGATCCTTATTTTGTAAATACCCTCATTTTTACAAGAGGAGGGTGCAGAGATTTTCGGAGTGCTATACTTGCCCTGCAGCAGGAGGTGGGGGTGTGCCCTTGTGTACAATAGAAGGGAGGACAAGAGGCTTGTTTCCTGCTTTTGCGGTGGCTGCTGCCTGGGAGTGTTGCCCCAGTACTGTGCTGCCCTGCCTTGGAGCCAGCTGATGATGGACTGAAACCTCCAAAAAACTGTAAGCTACAAAAACTTTTTCTTCCCTAATTTTGGGCATCAGGTTTTTTTGTTTCAGCAACAAAAGAAAAGTAACCAAGACACACTGAAAGCAATAAAATTCCCAATGAATTTTTCTGTATTTAGCAGGGAAGAACACAAAGGCCAAATGCCTGCTGGATTGGCTTTGCTCTAGTCGTCGGAGAATTTGACTCCCTGCTCAATCTTGGCTCAGCCCCTTCCCGTAACCCTTAGGGTAAAGCGCAGCCCGACATGCATCCACCAACCCTCTACAGTCAGTGCTGCATGGAAGGCTTCCATGTGTGCTGTCGGTAGTTTCCCTTCTTTGTGGCAACATTAACATGCAGTAAGAATTAATTCTGTAGTCCTGTATATTAGAACAACTGGACGTTTTTATCTCTTGATCCACCCTAACATATAGATTCCAGCTCTCCTTGCCCTCCTGAAGCCTTGCTTTATGCAGTGTTCCTTTACTAGATGCTTTTCTTCCATTTATTAACTCCTCTAACCCCAGCACCTCAAAAGGACCCAAAACATTTTCTGAGCAGCTGTCTCTCCCAGCCTGCTCCCCTTACCAGGCTGGCCAGCAAGCCTGGCACTCGGCTCTGCTTTAGCATTCATCATGCTAGTTTATAACTCTTGATGTTGTAGAACAGAGAAAAATCTTCCTTCTGCCTCCTAGCTTTTCCATGTGGGGTCCTGTGAATTAACAGGACAGATTAACAAGAGAAAAGTAAACAGAAATTGTTTAACTTTTGTATTATACATTCAGCGAGAACTTAGAAATCAATAACTCTAAGGAGTACTTAGAATTTGGGCATCTAATTTTAGCAAAAAGTAAAAGATAAAGCTTTAGGGAAGAGGGGAGGGAAGGGTACTCTGAGTGTGGGAGGAGGCAAGTTCCGAGAAGTGAGTATGTGCAGAACATAATGGTGGATGAGGGCTGGTGAGGAGGATGTGCTACATGGTTCTTCTAGCACAGTCTCCAGGTTGCTGGGGGTCTACATTTGCTCAAGGTAATTGACTTCGGTCCTTCCTAACAGAGGAGACACACACCTTTACAAATATATGACCTCCATAGTGCCATTTGTTGGAGGGCAGACAGCTTCTGTTGTATCTGCTTCTTCTCAACATTCTTCAGTTCAAAATAATCCTTAAGCCACAGTGACATGATTTAGGGTGGCATTTTCTGCTGCCCTTCCATGTCTCACAATTTTCTCCATTCTTCTGTGAGCGCCTTAAGCTTAGAGTCAGCCTTGATCTCTTTAGCGGCTCCCACAATCCTAAGTACATGGGAAATGTTCCAGAAAAGAATGCTTCTTTACAGGATTCACCATTCTTCTGGCTTTGTTTGATTTCTCCTCCTGGGCTTTCTCCTGGTCTCTGGGTTTCCATCTTTTGTTGCCTTTGAAATTATCTCTTCTCTTTTCCCTGTGACTTTAGATTTCCCTCAGGGCTCCAGTCCTTACTCTCTTCTCTTGAAATTCATCCTCTTCTACTCCCATGATTTTATCTCTACTTGGAGTCCATCTCTTCCTTGAACTTTTTCACACCAGAGCTGTCCTCTTGTGTGAGTGGAAGCACTCCATCACCTCAACACACCTGCTTCCTCCTCTATCAGAAAGGAAACCATGCGGCCACACCCAGTCTCCGGTGGTTAGCCTCAGGCCCTCACTGCCCCTCTCCTGTTTTCCAATAATATTTACATTTCTCTCACTTCACTCTCCATGTTTCTTAATTGCTTCTCTGTTCTCCCACATTGCTGCTTTCAGCTCAGCTTTTCATTGGAGATTTACTGAATGTTCCCCCAAAGACTCAAGACGTTTCTTGTTGTCAAGAAGGTTGACTTTTTAGATTTGTTGCCTCTTTAAATTTATTATTTCTGTAGAAATGTGTTATTTTTAAAATACGAATTTTACATTGTCACTTCTTACTTAAAACTTGGGGAGTCCCCCTGTAGTGCTGCAGTCTGGGGATGAAAGTCCATCTTCTTCTCCTACGTGCCAGGTGTTTGACCTCGACCTTGTCAGCTGCTCTGACCTTGTGGTCATCTTCCTGAAACCCAGCACCAGATTCAAACCATCTCAATGCCTTGCTGCCTTCCTCACTTTCCTCCCCTTAAAATGCAGTTCTGTCTTTCAGGAGTGGATGTCTTTTTCTGCTGATACTCATTCTCCCATGAAATGTTTCCAGGCACTGTTGATTCATTAAGAGCAGATATTCCCTCTTCCAGACGAGCTCACTGGTGTCACTGTCAGACTTGGGGCACCAGGGACTCCGTGGCCCTCAAGAGAGAAGACTAGATGAACTTCCTGAGGAGAAACAGGCACCACCAGCTTTTCTGAGGTCACATCTTGCTTGAAGGATCTGTTTTATTGTTTTGTAAGTTAGATCCAGTTAGAGATTTCGTAGGACTAAAACATGTAGGCAGGGATGGGTCAGGCACAATTTCAAGGTGGGAACTGCAATGCCTCAAACACGAGGGGCAGGAACCTTTTGATCTTGAGACCCTAAAGGTTCCCAAAATAGCACACATACTTTTGCAATAATAAAAGATGGTATTTCAACATATAACATGATGAATAACTTCAACATCTTTTAGTTTTCTTTTACGAATCTAAAATCTGTTAGTATTTTTATTAATTCTTAGGGTGGCAAGTAATTATTAAATAATATTTTAACATTATTAAACTCATTAAAAGTCATAGATACACCAATATCTCAAGTTAGATATAGAATAAAGAATAAGATTTCTCTAATGTATTATCCATGGGGATTAAATTAAATTTCAACAAGTAAAACTTAAAAAAAGATTACCATCAGAAGTACCAATGAAAATCCAAGCAGTGTTAGGGTATGTGTTCATTGCAAATTCTGAAGAGTGATAGTTTAGTGAGAGATTATATGATACTTCTAATTGAACTGAAATCCGTCACTATATTAAAGGTGTCTTTTGGATGTGACTGTAGATTGGATTTTTACTGTTTTTTTTCTTTAAGTATTATTAATACTGCTTGCAAAATTATAAACAGAAAAATATCTGTAAGGTCATCATGAAAAAAATGTGTAAATAGAAAAATTCTTTTGTTAAAAGTTTGAGTTGTAATCCCGACATTCAGAGGCTGAGGTAGGAAGATCAGGATTTCAAGGTCAACCTGCTGGACAGTGATACTCAAAATTATTTTAAATCCAGATTAGGCAAAATTTCTTCCTGTGAAATTTAGATTTTCACATTCTCAATTTGGAAGATGGTAGCCTCTATGTGATATATGAGATGCATACAGCTTGTAAATATTAATGTAGTAAAGACTTTTTAAAGAAAAACTTTAGGGAAAGCCTTGTGTACTGAGATTTTCTAAAAAATGTGCATTTCCCTCCCCCCTCCATTCTCTCAACCCCTTTGGAGGCTGCACAAAAACATTCTAAGTACAGAATGTACTTTTCTTCCATGGAATCAAGTTTTCCTAATGACCATTTGTATAAACCTCAGTAATGCTGAGAACAGAAAATTCCTGCAGTAACATTAATAGCTTGCAAGGGCTCTGCCCTTGACCCGTTGCACTGAGGAAATAAAAGTTTCTAATTATTATATCTTACTAGTGACCTGTAAACGACACACCCTAGCATGCGTGTTCATGTTTCATTCAGCTGGTCATCAGTGACAGCACTGAGTCACTATTAGTGTTCAGCTTGGTGAGGCTCTGTGTGTGAAGGAATTCCAGGGCTCCTTGTATTGCATAGCAAGAAAACTGATGGTTACCAAAGATGCATGTGGAGGGTAAGATTATTCACGAGCAAAGCAGCACTCATTACCAAACAAAGTCACAGAAATTAGAAAGAATTTCTATGAGAGTGCCCTTGGAAAGCTACTTTGACACACAGCACTGGCACGGCCTCCGGCGCTGCCATTGTTTAATTCCGTATAGGGCAAGGATGAGAAAGGAGCCCAAGGGTAACAAAATACGTTTAGCTTATTAAACAACAGGGTCAAAGTGTACATAAATTCCCTGAAAATCTAGGTAACACTTTCTGTTCTGCTATTTTTTTTCTCGTCCCAGTCAGGATTTCAGCTGAAAGAGTTTTGGCCCAGACAGGACACTAGCCAGTGAAGCCTTAGAGGCGAACCAAGGAGCTCCATCTCCCCCACCCCTAGGAATTTACCTGTGACTCCATCTTCGCCATCCTTAGGAATTTACCTATGGCGCCAAACAAAGACCAATGGGCTACTCTGCATCCCTGAGGCCCTCTTAGGTTCCACCCCAAACCCAGGCTACTTATATACCCCCCACGCCACGTGTCCGGACTCCAGAGGTCTGGGGGGGTGAGGTTTGGTTTTCTCTCTCCGCGTTCTCAGAATAAGAGCCTCCTTTAATTTATGTTTCTCATCTTTTGGATATAATCTTATCAGCAACCACCACAGAAAAAATTTTCAGCCTTTAGCACTCACAATGGGCTTCCTACTTTTTCTTTCCCCCAGACCCTCTTGTTAAAGGCATGTATCAATTTTTAGCAAGTATTGTACTTGTAAACAATCCCTACTGTTCTGATGTAAATAACTAAACGTCAAACAACCACCTCTCTATTAGCATAATAAAGATGAAGTTAATAATTTTGCCAGAGGGCTTTATCCTTTATTTTTTTTAATGATGTACTTATTACTGTGGTCTACTGTATGTAGTCAAACACATTTGAAAAAATGTCTGTTAATGTAAACTTAGTTCTACATTATATCATTGCACTAATTTATCGTGACATCTTTGCATTGAATACCTGTTAATAAACATTAGTGTCTCTTAGGTGCTAGATTGTTTATGACTACAAAAGAAAGATGAGCTTTGAGATGCTAATGTCATTCATGAGCTATGTTTTCTTTCATAAACATGGGGTTAGAGAAGATGTTCAATGTAGAGCATAACTGAATCTGTCAGCTCTCACTGGGCCATGTTTTTTCACTATAACTCTGCGACCATATTCTCTAATCTATGCGATGATTTTCTCCTTGGTAGTCTCTTTGCAAATGATTGTTATGTTTTCTCTTGGTAGAAAAGAAACTTTATAGAATAAGAAATCATTTCTTTTTTCTCAGCTGCCAAAAATCTTGGAACTGAATTGGAGACATAATTATAGTTTCTAATATTCTCACAAGTGAAGAAGGAAAAATCTTTATAGGTTCTATTGGTTGGGAAACAAACTCCATAATCAAAGACAGATTAATGAGAGAAACCAACAGAAGTTCTTTAACATGTATCTTTCAGGTACACAGGGAAGTACCTAGAGACTGAGCATTATTCAAAGAGAAGATTTATGTCTCAAAGAGTTAAAATAACTAACCCCTTACGAAGAGTCAAGAGGAGAGAGCAAAGAGATAGTCACAGTGGGAAGAGCAGAGGAGACGGCAGGTAGGAATCTGGCTGTGCTGCCAGGAGACTTCTCAGGCCCTGGCTGCAGGAGCTGTAGGATCACTTCGGGCAGCCCTGTTGCAAGCCTGCTCTCTCCTCTCCCTGCTGTTCAGTGGGATCCGGGCCCTCTGACCTTGCTTTTGTCTCAAAGGCTCAGGGTTCTCTGAAGAGGTCTCTTTTAGTCACTTGCTCTATTTTCCGGGATTTTAAAGGTGAGGTGAATCTGTAAATCTCCCAAAGGTGTGGCTCTGGAGTTCTCACTCCCGCATCATCTGCACGTTCCTGCAGAAGGTCTGAGTCATGGTTTTCCCAGGGTGCCCTCTCTGCTTTTGCTTTTGCATAGCCCATGATATAATCCGCTCACTGTCCTTAAACATTTTCTGTTTCAAATTTTGCCTGTAGTTAAGAAGGAAAAAACTCCCTCTATCTTTCCCTCTGATGGGAGAGAATCTTGGAGGTGACTACATTCTTTTTCATCCATGACAAAGAGGGTGAAAATGATTATGCTTTTTGCATCTACTAATATTTCCTTATATAGTATTCTGGCTATATTCAATTCTTTTTTCTCCAATTACAGTGTAGCTACTCCATTATAATTAGGCTATTTGTTAACCTAATAATAAAGTATGGTTATTTTCATGTATAGAAATGCTTTACTTCCTTGTTCTATATTTTTCTCCTAAACTTTTTAAAAATTTGTTTTTCCTGATTATAGTCCCGAAAACAAAAAAGTCACGCTGAGATAATGCTGTTACTGAGGTTTATCACATGTAACAACTTCTTACTAATGAGTTTAGAGTTTTGAAGTCCTTCCTTCACTAGCCCTCCTGTTTACACTGTCATACAGTAATGACAGCACCTAACATTTCTAGGGTATTTAGCTTATACTCTGCATGAATACACTGAATAGAAATCTACTTTCTGCTCCAGAAATTTAGCCACTGAATAAATCTCCTCAGATATCCTTTGTCATGGTTTATGTCGATAGCCTCCAGGCCTCATGCATTTGCATTATGCATTTGTGATTGGTTCATTGTCTAGAGCTTGGATTGATGGTGTCAGTGCTACACCCACATAGGGGTCGAGCCAGCATACAATGCAATAGCAGGGAGAAGGTGTCTCACTCTCTTGGGCGGTTTTAGCCTTGCTGTTTGCAGCCTCCATGAACTGTGGCCCTGCCATGCCACCCTGCCTTGGAGGCAAATGAATATGGACTGAAACCTCCAAAAACTGTAAGAAATAAACCTTTCCTTTGCCAACTTTGGGCATCAGGTATTTTGTCTCAGTGACAAGTAAAATGTAACTACGACATCCTTGAAAACAAACAAAAATGCTGATTTTTTTTTTTTTTTCTGGCCTAGATGTGTCAGTCAGGGTACCTGCATGATTTTGCTGAGCATTCGTATTTGCTGTATGCAGCCAAGTGAATTTGGATTAGCCTGGTTAACTCTAGGCCAGCAAACCCTGTGTGCCCTGTATTTGTCAACTGTGTCAGTACAGAGTTGTGGGAAATCTACTCATTTTTTGTTTCAGAAATTAAATGAGGCCATACAGGAAAGAGATTATTAGCAATGGAAACTGAAATGCTAATAAACAAGATATAGATAACTTTTGAAAGTACTACTAATTATTCTTATTTTAAGACATACTAGTTTCCACAATGATCACTTTTTCCAGTTAAGAAATTACTAAATTAAAATATTAACTCATTTCAGAAATATGAGTTCCCCTTTGAAGTGTTAGGGACAGTTATCTTTGCAAAATTTGACAAGAAATGCAGAGTCTGAAAAGAACAGAAGACTGCTCTCCCTGGAGACACATCTAAAGAATAACTGGCTAACTAAAATAATTTAAAGACGTTTAATGACTACCTAGAGCAAAGGATTTCCAAGCTGCTCCACAGCTGGACTCTAAATGAGCTCAGTGATTACTTTATCTGAGAAAAAGTGCTATCAGTGTGTCTTCCCTAAACAAAGAGAAATTGATTCTTCAGTATCACTGTTTTCACATTTTAAGTGTATCACAAATGATTT
Organism: Cavia porcellus; assembly: GCF_034190915.1. Classification (NCBI taxonomy): domain Eukaryota; kingdom Metazoa; phylum Chordata; class Mammalia; order Rodentia; family Caviidae; genus Cavia; species Cavia porcellus. The sequence continues at coordinate 24,632,140 of NW_026947510.1, forward strand.
ATTCATAATTCCTTGTGCATAAACATCTGTATTATGGAAAGTTATTGAAATACCTTAAGCTATTTATCACATTCTTATCAGCATTACCCAAAGAACTAATCTCATAAATTCTGAAGTCAAAATAAAGTATAAACAAAACACAGTGACTTTGGTTTGTTAAGTTGCTACATAAAGCTTTGTCCTTGAATGGCTGAAAGCCATTCAGTGTGGCTCGTGTTTGATAGAGTGTCTTCACATGCTGACCAATGGCTACTTTTGATCTTGTATGGTTTGCTTGCCATACTCTTGTCTCAGTTAACTTATCTCAGTTTCAATGGATGCTCATAACGTGCTTTCCAAACTCACATGTTATGAGTGTGTTGTAGTGATGCACTGTGTTGAACTGCATCCCTGAAGAGATATGTTGATGTTCTCATTCCCTGGACCTGTGAATGTGGCTCTATTCGGGAATGTGCCATTGGAGACATAATAAAGTTAAATTGAGGTCACTCTGGAGGAGCATGGCTCTGTAATTCAATAGGACTGACATCCTTTAAATAAGTCAAAAGAAGCAAAAATATAGAGCAGACTATATAAAGACAGATACAGAAATTGTACTGACGCTTTTACAAGCCAGGGAATGGCAAGGATTGACACAAACTACCAAAGGCTAGGGAAGAGACAAAGAATAGATTTTCTTTTAGACTCAACAGCCAGAAACTATCCTTTTCAATACTGGCTGCAGACTTCCATCCCACGAACAGCGATAGAATGCATTTCTATTGCTTTAAGGTCCCCATTTGTGATCATTTGTGGTGGCAATATTAGGAAACAAATGCATGTGAGACTGAATTTCAAAAAAGTAACCATCCCTAGAATCCAAGTAAAGTCCTTGAGTAACTGCGTTTTGATCTGTATTTTTGTGGTTTATTTATTATTTTGTGGATCTGCAAACTTCTTACTAATGAGTTTAGAGTTTGTTTTTAGTATGCAAGTGTATAGTGAACTTTTCACACAACCAAGTTTAGTTTAACAGAATCTATCATGAAGCAGGCAAAACAATATCTAAAATTAGATTAAATAATGTAACTCGTGTTTGTATGTTTTGTTTGCCGCTTTCCTCTTCCTTCCTTCCTTCCTTTCTTCTTCCTTTCCTTCTATCCTTCCTTTCTTGATTTGTTTCACTCTTTTTTGTTATGTCATTTTAATTTCAAAGAACCGTAGAATGAGCTGTTCCCATTTGAGTCATTTTACACAATGAGTTAAAACGAGTTTAAACATGTTTTCCTTTTAGAAGAACTGTAATGTCTGTGGTTGCCAACAAAGGTTTTATATGCATTTTTTTAAAAAAAGATATCCAGATCAGACTTCCAGGAAGATGGCAGAGGAGTAAGCAGCAAAGAAAACAGACTCTGAGACACACCATCTAGATGCAGGAATATGTCATCATGAGGAAGACAAGAAAGAAGGAAATAGGCCCTTAGACCCTGGAAGAGTCTGAAGTCTGAATTGAAGCTCGTGGAGAGAGTGAAAAATACTTCAAAGTAGAAGGTGGTTGCTGGCAGTACCTTCACCCAGAGCCAGACTCACTGTGTGAGGGGAGCTGGGGACAGCTGGTCACAGTGGTGGTGGAGGCTGGTGACCCCAGAGGCCTCTGCAGAGAGACATGGCAGTGGAGAAGGGCAGAGGATGTGGAAGATGGCACCGGCTGGCGGTGAATGCAGAGGACTGGGTCCTCCCGTGGGAGAGAGCACTTAGCCCACAGCCATGTTGGACTGGCCAGAGAAGTCTGGACCCAAAACTGCAGCTGACTTCCTCCAGCATCTCCTAGTGGCCACAGATTTGGGAAAACTGTTGGGACTGTGGAAGCCCAATGAGTCTGCTCTTGGGGTGGGTCTTTTAACGTCTACTACTCCGTCATAAAGCAGCAGCTGGTTTATTGCATGATTTGGGATGCTGTCTGCACAAGCTGTCTTCTAGTGAATGCAGAGAGAATTTTGGAAGTGGATTTTTTTTTTTTTTTTTTTTTGCTGTTGTTTCTGTTTGTCATTTTTTCTTTGTTTGTGTTATTCAGTTTTTTTAATTTTTTTTTTCTCTTGTTTTTTTATGAGTGTGAGTGTGGCTCTTAACCTCCTTGTGGGTATGGTTTAGTCCTGTTCTTCCTTTAATCTCTCCCAGCTCTCTTTTCCTAAAGTCTTCTGCATCAGTTTCTCCAGGTTGGTGGGGTCCATCTTTGTTTTCCAACCTACTAGTAACCTCTTTCTCTCCCACTTCTCTGTTTTTTCCTTAATCCATTTGAATCTTAACCTGTGAGGACAGAATTGACATATTATGGACTTATATATTGCATATAATTGTTTTGCATTCTGTTACATGGTCATAAACTCAGTTCATACACTTAAAAATTGCAAATCAGGGGTTGGCTCAATTTACTGTTTTATAGGCTGTGTTTGATGCTGTTGGTATCACTACAGCCAAAATTGACATAACTGTTCTAAATAGCTGTTGGCCCTGATGATCCATGACTGAGATTGACTAGGGAGTCACATAGAATACTGTGGCACAGTGCCAAAGAAACAGGGACTGGGCCAGGTGAGCAGAGCTTCTCTCTAACAAACTGAGGAGGTAAGATCCTCCAACAGACTCAGAGCCCCAAAATCAGCTACACTAGGAAGATACCTCAGAGAACTGATTATCAATTGGGTGTCCTAAATACCACCAATAAAGTAAACCAACATAGGCAACTAACAAGTATCATTCCAGGAATTAAACTAAAAAAGAAATGAAATGAGAAGACACTTAAACAATACAACAAGAAGTCCAGTCCTTGATGGATTCATTGCTGAATTCTACAGGAAATTTAGTGAAGATCTAACCCTCTATTCCTCAGACTCTGTATTGAAATTGAAAGGGAAGCAATACTTCCAAATTGATTCCTAGAAGCAAGCATTACTCTGATTTCAAAACCAGAGAAGGAGACTGGGAATTTAGCTCAACAGCATAAATGCCTGCCTTGCAAGCACATGGTCATAGTTCAATTCCTGGTACTGATTAAAAAAAAAAAAAAAAGAGTAAAATTGAAGTCGGGAATTTAACTCAGTGGCATAACTGCCTGCCTGGTAAGTGTGAGGTTGTGAGTTCGATCCCTGGTACAAAAAAGCAAAGCAAAACTACTGTGATAAAAGCGGTGTGGTACTAGCAAAAAACAAAAACAAAAACAAAAACAAAAAAACAGGCTGAAGATCAATCGAATAGATTAGAAGATGCAGAAACAACTGGAAACACACTAAGCAACCTTACCACTGACAAAAGTGCCAAACATACTCACTAAAAGAAAGACAGCCTCTTTAATAAATGATGTTAGAAAAACTGACTCTACACATTCCAAAGATTAAAACTGGACCCATATCTTTCACCATGCACTAAGCTAAATTAGAATGGATTAAAGATCTTCATATTAAAACAGAAACATAAAATCTGCTGAAGATAGAATAGGTATAATATTGGTGTAGGCAAAGACTTTATGGAAAAAACCCAGCTGCACAGAACTCATCACAAAGAATCAACAAATAGGATGCTTTTGCACAAGAGAAATCACCAAGAGAGTGAAGAGGCAGCCCACAATGTGGGAGAATATGTTTGCCAGCTGTTCCTCAGATAAAGGATTATTATTAAGAACATACAAAGAACTCAAAAAGGCTAGGGATTTAGCTCAGTGGCATAAGCACCTGCCTGGTAAGCATGAGGTTGTGAGTTTGATCCCTAGTACAAAAAGAAAAGAAAAGAAAAAAGAAAAAAAGCCTCAAGAAAATCAGCACTCCCAGACCTAAAACTCAGTCCAAAAATGGGCATCTAAGATGAACACTTACTTCTTCGATGACAAAGTACAAACAGCAAATAAATACATGAAAAAATGCTCAACAGCAATGGTCATTCAAGAAATGCAAATTTAAAAAAATCTTAGATTTCACCTCACCTCAGAGAGAATGGCTATTATCAAGAAGTCAACCAATAACAAATTATGGAGGGGCTGTAGGGAAAAAGGCACCCTTCTCCACTGTTGGTGGCAGTGTAGACTGGTGAAACCACCTTGGAAATGAGTGTGAAGATTCCTCAAAAAACTAGGGACAGAGGTCACATTCAACTCAGCTATTCCCCTTCTGGGTATCTTCCCAAAAGAATTAAAAACACATCACAGCGATATTTGTGCACCCATGTTTATAACAGCACAGTTTGCAATAGTCAGATCTTAGAAATAACCTAAATGCCCATCAAGTGAGGAATGGATAACAAAGATGTGATATTTATTTTTTTATTTAAAAATGATTAAGATAAAAGAGGACATAACAACACAGGTCAGAACAGAACAATTTAAGCAACATACTGTTTCACCACAAGATAACCCGACATAACAGTAGTTACTGTAGTGTCTCTTTCCTTGAAATATTTGAGTATATCTTCAAATACTATAGTATCAAACATAAAAAGACAGTATAAAAATTCAAGATAATGAAAGTATTACAGGGTATTCAGAACCAACTAACAGGGACTGGAGGTTTAGCTCAGCGGCATAAGTGCCTGCCTTGCAAGCAGGCAGTCGTGAGTTCGATCCCCAGTACTGATAAAAAGGAAAAAGACAAAAAAACAAACAAACAAACAAACAAACAAACAAAAAACCCAGAACCAACTAACAGAAAATGAACAATAGTTACTAAATTATCTCCTTGTCTATAAAAAATTTGTTTATACTATCACATATAATAAAATCAAATAAGATACAACATGATAAAACCAATGGAGACAGAAGAACAAAACTTGGAGAAATTTCAAAACAAGATGATATTAAATCATCCCTAGCTATTATAATGTCTTGTTTTCTTCAAAATAGTGTTTCAAACCATCAGAGATAATAAAATCAAACAACCCAGAACAAAACAATTCCAACTAATGAATGAAAACTTTATAGGGCTTCAAAGCAATATAATGAGGATTCACGATTACCACATACTTTTATGTATTCTTACCATCACACTAGGGAAGCTATTTGGTATTTATACACGTGAGTTTGATTTATTTTGCTTATGAGTGTGGTCTCAGGCTGCGGCAATTTATTTATAAATTTCTCAATGTGATCATTCTTTATAGCTGAGTAGTACTCCATTGTATCAAAATATAACAACTTTTTTATCCATTCCTCAGTTGATGGATACTTAGGTTGCTTCCAAGATCTGGCAATTACAAATTGTGCAGCTGTAAACGTGGGTGCACATATATCACTGGGGTATGATGTTTTTGTTCTTCTGGGAACATGCCTAGAAGTGGAATAGCTGGAACAAATGAAACTTCCATGCTCAGGTGTTTGAGAAATCTCCAGACTGATCTTCACAATGGTTGCACTCCCACCAACAGTTCAGGAGAGTTCCTTTTCCTCCACAGTCTCTCCAACATTTGTTGTTGGTAGTTTTCTTGATCCGGGCCACTCTTTCAGGAGCAAGATGGAATCTCAGTGTGGTGTTAATTTGCATTTCTCTAATGAGTAATGATGATGAACATTTTTTCATGCAGTTATTTTCCATTTGTATTTCTTCATCTGAAAACAGGGTATACATCTCAGATGGCCATTTTGGATTGAATCTTTGAATTTTGGGGGTCTGATTTTTAAAAATTCTTTATATGCTTTAGCCAGAAGTCGTTTGTCTGAGGGACAGTTCACTAAGACTTTTTCCCAGTTGGTGGGTTTTCTTTTCACTATAGTGCAGGTTTCTTTTGACATGCAGAAACTTTTTAATAAGACCTGATCCCAGGTATTGATTCTGGGAAATATTTCCCGTGCGGTTTTATTCCTGGGAAATATTTCCCGTGCGGTTTTGTTCATGAATTCTCTGCCTACCCCTACGTCTTCAAAGTTTTACCCAATTTGTTGGATTCAGTTTTTCTGTTTTAATAGCAGATCTTTGATCCATTTAGATTTTAATTTAGTGCATGATGATAGGCATGGATCTAGTTTTAGTTTTCGACATATGGAGAGCCAGTTTTTTCAACACCATTTGTTAAAGAGACTGTCCTTCTTCCAGTAAAGATGTTGGACCCCTTTATCAAAGATAAGGTGGTTGATTGTGTTTTTAGTTGTGGTTGTATCTTCTAATCTATTCCATTTATCTTCGGCTCTGTTTTGATTCCAGTACCATGTTGATTTTACTACAGTTGCTTTGTAGTATAACTTCAAGTTAGGGATTGTGATGCCTCCTGCTTTGCCTTTGCTGATTAGAACAGTCTTTAATATTTTAGGTCTCTTCTGGTTCCAAATGAATTTGAGGAGTGATTTCTTGAGATCTATGAGGTATGTTGATGGTATCTTTATTGGGATTGCATTGAAATTGTATAGCAGTTTTGGGAGAAGAGCCATTTTCACAAAATTTATTCTTCCTATACATGAGCAAGGGATGTCTTTCCTTTTTCTAAGATCCTCTTCAATTTCTTTTTTCAGTGTATTGTTTTTTTACCCTATATAGATCTTTCACTTTTTTTGGGAAAACAATTCCTAAATGTTTCATTTTTTTGGTTGCTAGTGTGAAGGGTGTGGCTTCCCTTATTTCTCTCTCTGTGATTTTGTTGTTAGTGTATAGGAATCATATTGATTTTTGAGTTTTGATTTTGTACCCAGTGACATTGATGAATTTATTTATTATATCTAGGAATCTTTCAGGGTTTTCTATATAGAGTATCATGTCATCTGCAAATAATAATAATTTAACTTCTCTTTCTATCTTTACCCCTCTAATTTCTCTCGCTTGTCCAATTGCTCTGGCTAGTATTTCCAGTAATATATTAAATGAGTGCTGATAAGGATCATCCTTGTCTTATGCCTGATTTTAAGGTAAAGGCCTTCAATTTTTGGCCATTTAGTGTTATACTGGCTATTGGTTTGTCATAGATGGCCTTTAGCATATAGAGGTAAAGACCATCTATTCCAATTTTCTGCAAGGTTCTTATCATGAATGAGTGTTGGACCTTATCAAAAGCTTTTTCTGCATCTATAGAAATGATTATGTGATTCTTACATTTGGCTTTATTCATATGGTGGATTACATGTATTGATTTACGTATGTTGAACCATCCTTGCATGTGTGGGATGAATCCCACTTGGTCATGGTGTATGATCTTCTTGATGATTTGCTGCATCCTATTTGCAATATTTTATTGAGGATTTTTGCATCTGTGTCCATTAGAAACATTGGTCTGTAGTTCTCTTTTTTAGTTGGGACTTTCTCAGAATTTGGTACAAAAATAATACTTGCTTCCAGGAATGATTTAAGAAGGATTGCTTCCCTTTCAATTTCATTGAAGAGTTTGAGAAGTGTCAGCATTAAGTCTTCTTTGGTTTTCGTGTAGAATTCTGCAGTGAATCTTTCTGGGCCTGAGCTGTTCTTTGTAGGTACGGATTTAATTACATTTTCAATTTCATTAATAGAAATTGGGTTATTCAGCAGTGTTACATCTTCCTGACCTATCTTTGGCACTTATATATTTCTAGGAATTTGTCTATTTCCTCTGTGTTATCAAACATTTGAGAGTAGAGGTTTCTGAAATAGGTGTTGATGATCTTCTGTATTTCTACAGTCTGTAGTGATTTCACCTTTTTCATTCCTTATTGCATAAATTTGAACTTTTTCTTCCCTTTTTAAAATATGGTTGGCTAGTGGTTTATCAATTTTATATGTTCTTTCAAAGAACCAACTCTGATTCATTGGATTGTTTTCTTAGTCTCTATTGCATTAATTTCTGCTCTGATTTTTATAATTTACTCACTTCTTTTGGCTTTGGGCTTGACTTGCTCTTCTTTTTCTAGATGTTTGAGGTGTAGTATCAGGTTGTTTATTTGTGTTCATTCTGTTTTCCTGATGTGGGAGCTCAGTTCAATAAATTTTCCTCTGAGAACTGCTTTCGTTTTATCCCACAGATTCTGGTAAGTATTATTTGTATTTTTGTTAGCTTGTAGGTATTTTTAAATTTCTTCTTTAATTTCCACTGTGACCCACTGATTGCTCAAGAGTGTATTATTCAATTTCCATGTGTTTGTTGGGTTTTTGTAATTTCTTTTATCATTAATTTCTAGTTTCATGGAGCTATGATCTGATAACATGCATGGGATAATTTCAATTGTTTGGCATTTATTTAAATATGCTCTGTAGGCTAGTATGTATTCTATTTAGAGAATGTCCCATGTACTGCTGAGAAGAATGTGTATTCTGATGTTGCTGAATGGAACACTCTGTATATGTCTATCAAGTCCATTTATTCACAGGTGTGATTCAGTTCTGTTATTTCTTTGCTGATTTTCCATCTGGTTGATCTGCCCCTTGGTGTCAATGGTGTATTAAGATCTCCCATTATAATTGTGTTATGGATAATTTGGTTTTTCATTTCTATTAATACTTGCTTTATATAACTGAGTGCTCTGGAATTAGGTGCATATATATTTAAGACAGTTATTTCTTCCTCTTGAAGTTTTCCCCTAACTAGTATGTAATGACCTTCTTCATTCTTAGTTTGAAGTTCACATTACCTGCAAACAGAATAGCTACTCTGCTTTTATTTTTGTTCCTGTTGTATGGAGTATTGTTTTCCATCCTTTGACTTTCAGTCTATGAGTTTGCCTTGTATTAGATGGGTTTCTTGCAGACAGCATATGGTTGGATGTTGTTTCTTGATCCATTCTGTCAGTCTGTTTCTTTTTATTGGTGCATTGACACCATTTACATTAATGATTAAAACTGTTATATATTGGTTTATTGTTGACATATTATCTTTCTGCTATTGCATCTTTATTTTTCTGTTCTGTTTAATTGTCTGCTTTGTTTAGTTTTTTTGTTTGTTTGTTTGTTTCCTGAGTGTATCTAAGCTGTCTTTCAGTATTTTATGCAGGTTTGGCTTGGTGATCATGAAGTTCGTTAGCTGTTCTTTGTCATGGAAGTATGCTATTTCTTCATGCATTTTGAAGGACAGTTTTGCAACATACATCACTCTAGGTTGGAAATCATTTTCCTTTAGGATCTGAAATTCTTCACTCCATGCTCTTCTTGACTTTATTGTTTATACTGAGAAGTCTGTTGTGATTCTGAAAGGTTTTCCTTTTTAGGTGATCTGTCTTTTCTGTCTGACAGCTTTTAATATTTTATTCTTATGTTGGATTTCTGGGATGGTGATTATTATACGTCTGGGTGTAGTTTGGTTACAGCTATCTAGAGTTCTATATGCTTCACTCATCCTGATGCCCGTTTCCAATCTCATGTTTGGGAAATTTTCAGCTATTACTTCTCTAAATATCCTCTTGACATCCTTTATGTTGTCCCTTTCTTTTTCATTTATCCCTATCAATCTTATGTTGTTTTTCTTTGCATCATCTTGCAGCTGTTGTATTGTTATTTCCTGATTTCTTGTTATTTTTAAAAGATCTTTCCTTTCCTGTTCACTAGCCGCAATCTTGTCTTTGAGGTCTGAAATTCTATATTCACTTTTATTGAGAAGGTTTTTACAACTTTCAATGGAATTTTTGACTTCCTGTATATCTCTTTGCATCTGCTTTATGTATTGTTTGTTTCTTATATTGTTCATCCAGGGATTCTATCTTTTTGTTTAGTTCCTCCAATTTTTTAATTGTATCTTCTTTAGATATGTTCAGCATCTCTTTCATTTCTTTTATCATTTCTTTTTTTTTTTTAACCTGGGAGATTATTTCTAATTTGAATTCTTTTAAAGCTTCGCAGAGTTGCTTCTTTATTTCAGTTGTTATTATTTCATGTATTTCTGGTGTATGGCATATATTTTCTTCTATGTACATAGTTCCTAAGGTTTCTTGGGATGGGATGGAGGTTTGAGATTGTATTTTGGTCTTTCATTTTGACATTTTCCTATATTTCCATATTTCAAGTGTTATTGTAATGCTTCCCCAGGGCCTGTTGGAAATCCTCTTCTATGTGCTCAGCTCCTGGGACTCTGGCTGCCCAGTTCCCCAGATTTAGAGAGGGTCACTGGGGTGGGGCAGGCAAGCCCAAGCCCTGTTGCTCTGGCCAAGTGTCACAGGAAGCTGTGAAGTTCCTTGGCTGGTGGGAGTAATACCAAAGTTCTGGGCTCAGGATAGTGCAGGGACACTCACTTCAGGCCTTCCAATTTCCAGAATTGTGGGCACATGCAGGCCCAAATCCTTGGAGCTGGCCAAGCATGGCAGGAAGACAGGAAGTTGGTGTAGGCAGACCCAAGACCTGCTGAGCCAGTCTAGTGTGACAGTAAGCCGTGAAGTTCCCTGACTGGTGGTAGCAAGGATGTTAAACTCCTGGGGCTAGGGTGGTGCAGGGACACTCACCCCAGCTCTCCCAGTCTCCAGATTTGAGGGCACTGGCAAGCCCAAATCTCCAGAGCTGGCAGAGCACAGCAGGAAGCCATGAAGTTCTCTGGCCAGCAAGAGCAAGGATCTTAAACTCCCGGGGCTCGGGAGATGATGCAGGGACACTCACCCAAAGCCAGTCTCTAGAATTGAGGTAGCTGACAGGCCATAATCCCCGGAGTTGGTTGAGAATGGCAGGAAGCTGGGAAGCTGGTGCAGTCAAGCTCAAGACCTGCTGAGCCAGTCCAGTGTGACAGGAAGCCATGAAACTCCCTGGCTGGTAGGAGCAAGGATCTTAAACTCCTGGGGCTCAGGAGATGGTGCGGGGACACTCACCCCAGGCATCCCAGTCTCCAGAATTGAGGGTGCTGGCAGGCCCAAATCCCTGGAGTCAGCCTAGCATGATGGGCAGAGGATGTGAGATGTGATATTTCTATACAATAGGCATAAAGAATGATAAATTAGACACTTTTATAGGTAAACTTATGTACCTTGAAAACTTACACACTGAAGTAAGACATGCATGTGTAAAAATTGTGTTGTTTCATTAGTGTGACAAGCTGAAGGGAAAAACATATATGTGTAGTTATATTTATATAAAGTAGTTAAAATAGTTAAATATCTGAGAACAATTCATATTTTTTGTATGTGTGTACATATGAATATGCTGAGATTCTAGTCTGGTGTTTAACTGATGAATACCAGGCTAAGTATCATGTGCCAGTCCTCATGAGGAGTATAATCATGATGTACAGCAAATATGAATTAAAAAAAAAGAAAAACTGAAGAACAGTCACTGATATAACATTCCATGTGGACCATGTTATACATCAGGTACACTGCATATATATTAGTCCTCTGTACATAAGTGTATATATGCATAAGATAGACGTTCTTGAAGTTCAACTATAAATAAGTGTAGAATGATGGAATGCTCAAGTAATTTCTTTCAAAACATCAAACAGGATTTCCTTGCATTCTTTTTTTTTTTTTTTTTTTTTTTTTTTTTTATTTAAGAGGAAAAAGAGAAAAACACAAAACAAACCAAAGCGGCGTTAAGGGTACACGCAATACAGAACTACAAAACAAAACAAAACGAAACAAAACAAAACAAAAAAACATAACAGTAAGAAATTACCTGCTAGTAGATTACACACTATCTTCTTGAAAATAGTTCCTCAAATCACAGTATCAAAGAACACAAGGTGGACATTCAAACAGGGAGACTGCAAACAGCCGTGTTCAATGTTCCAAAAACATTGATAAAGTCAGCTATTTAACACCCCCAAACACACTTGCTGTTATATCCGTTAGAGCTCTTTTTCTTTCTTTTTTTTTTTTCCCTCTCTTTTTTACAACAAAATTTACACATCTTGGATTTTATTACTCCTTAGTGCTTATTACTTTCTTTGGGGGGGGGGAAGAATACAGTCAAATATGGCAAAACAAAGCTGTCAGTCAATACCAAGGATAGACATAGCACATGGTGTAGAACAGAGTACTAGTTTATCAACAATGGTTATCAACGTTGTCCCTTGTTTCCTTAAAAAGAATTGTCTATCTTATTAGATATTATAAAGTTGGACAAAACAGTAGAGAACAAGACCAATAAAACTTAGGCATTGTAAACATTACAGGACTTCCAAAGAAGACAATAGTCAAACCAGAATGGGTATCTTAGTGAATCTTATTGTCTTCAAAGTAGTTGCCTATGTCTTCAAACTTGATACTATCATATAGAATGGAACAGAGTCTAATCAGTCAAAACAAGATCGTGGGAGTACTACAGGACTTCAAAACACGTTAATAGGAAATCGAAAAGAGTTACTATTTATATATCCTAATTTTTTTGAATTTTTTTCTTTAATTAAGACAAACATAAGAAATGACTAAATAATTTTTTTTGAAACAATAAGGGGGAGATTGAGATAAAACAGGACATAACAATATAACAATAGAGGTCACAGCATGACTGTTTCAACAACCTAGTACTTCACCACCTTATAACCTGACTTAATAGTAGTTACCATAGTGTCTTTTTCCTTGAAATATTTGGATAAAACTTCATATACTCTAGCTTCAAATATTTTCATATCAAGAAGCCCAGAATAAAGCCTTTCTAATTAATGAGTGAAAACTTTATAAGGCTTCAAGGCCACCTGATGGGGAATCATGATTACCACATATTTTTATATATTTGAATCATTATTTACATTAGGGAAACTATTCGGTATTCACACATGCGAGATTGATTTATTTCACTAATGAGTATGGTCTCAAGCTGCGCCCATTTATTGATAAATATCTCAATGTGATCCTTCTTTATAGCTGAATAATACTCCATTGTATAGAAATACCACAACTTTTTTATCCATTCCTCAGTTGATGGGCACTTGGGTTGTTTCCAAGATCTGGCGATTACAAATTGTGCTGCTATAAACATAGGTGCACATATATCACTGTGGTATGATGCTTTCAGTTCTTCTGGGAATATGCCTAGAAGTGGAATAGCTGGAATAAATGGGATTTCCAGTCCCAACTTTTTGAGAAATCTCCAGACAGATCTCCACAAAGGCTGTACCAGTCTACACTCCCACCAGCAGTGCAGGAGAGTTCCTTTTTCCCCACAGCCTCTCCAGCATTTGTTGTCGGTTTTCTTGATCCTGGCCATTCTTTCCGGAGTGAGATGGTATCTCAGTGTGGTTTTAATTTGCATTTCTCTAATGACCAATGATGATGAGCATTTTTTCATGTATTTATTTGCCATTTGCATTTCTTCATCTGAGAATTGCATATTCATCTCAGATGCCCATTTTTGGATTGGATCTTTGAATTTCGGAGGTCTGAGTTTCTTTAATTCTTTATATGTTTTAGACAAGAGGCCCTTGTCTGAGAGAGAGTTCACTAAAATCTTTTCCCAGTTTGTGGGTTTTCTTTTCACTATGCTGGAGATTTCTTTTGACATGCAGAAACTTTTTAATAAGAAGTGGTCCCAGTTATTGATTCTGGGAAGTATTTCCCGTGCGGTTTGAGTCCTGTTCATGAATTCTTTACCTACTCCTATGTCTCCAAGGTTTCTACCTATTTTGTCTTCCAATAGATTTAGTGTTTCTGTTTTAATATTCAGATCTTTGACCCATTTAGATTTTAATTTAGTACATGGTGATAGACATGGGTCTAGCTTTAGTTTTCGGCAAATGGAGAGCCAGTTTTTCCAGCACCATTTATTAAAGAGACTGTCGTTCTTCCAGTGAACCGGCTTGGCTCCTTTATCAAAAATAAGGTGGTTGAGTGTGTTCGTAGTTGTGGTTGTATCTTCTAATCTATTCCACTGATCTTCAGCTCTGTTTTGATTCCAATACCATGTTGATTTTACTACTGTTGCTTTGTAGTATAACTTCAAGTCAGGGATTGTGATGCCTCCTGCTTTGTCTTTGCTGCTTAGAATTGCCTTTGCGATTCTAGGTCTCTTCTGGTTCCAGATGAAATTTAGGAGTGATTTCTCTAGATCTATAAGGTATGTTGATGGTATTTCTATTGGGATTGCATTGAATCTGTATAACAGTTTTGGGAGAATGGCCATTTTCACAATGTTTGTTCTTCCTATCCATGAGCAAGGGATGTCTTTCCATTTTCTGAGATCATCTTCAATTTCCTTTTTTAGTGTATTATAATTTTCACTGTATAAGTCTTTCACTTCTTTCGTAAGAGTAATTCCTAAATATTTCATTTTTTTGCTTGCTAATGTGAATAGTCCAGTTTCTCTTATTCCCCTCTCTGTAATTTTGTTGTTCGTGTATACGAATGCTATTGATTTCTGAGTATTGATTTTGTATCCAGCCACATTACTGAATTTATTTATTGTATCTAAGAGTATTTCAATGGAGTTTAGCGGGTCTTCTATGTAGAGTATCATGTCATCTGCAAACAATGATAATTTAACTTCTTCTTTTCCTATCTTTACCCCTTTTATTTCTCTTTCTTGCCTAATTGCTCTGGCTAGTACTTCCAGTACTATATTAAATAGGAGTGGTGATAAAGGACATCCTTGTCTTGTACCCGATTTTAAAGTAAAGGCTTTCAATTTTTGGCCATTTAGTATGATGCTGGCTGTTGGTTTGTCATAAATGGCCTTTATTATATTGAGGTAAAGACCATCTATTCCAATTTTCTGTAAAGTTCTTATCATGAATAAGTGTTGGACCTTATCGAAGGCTTTTTCTGCATCTATAGAGATGATCATGTGATTCTTATTTTTGGCTTTATTGATATGGTGGATTACATTTATTGATTTGCGTATGTTGAACCATCCTTGCATTCCTGGGATGAATCCCACTTGGTCATGGTGTATAATCTTCTTGATGATTTGCTGGATCCTATTTGCCAATATTTTATTGAGGATTTTTGCATCTGTGTTCATTAGGGAGATCGGTCTATAGTTCTCTTTTATAGTTGGGTCTTTCTCAGGTTTTGGTACTAGAGTAATATTTGCTTCCAGGAATGACTTAGGAAGGATTGCTTCCCTTTCAATTTCATTGAATAGTTTGAGGAGTGTCGGCATTAGGTCTTCTTTATATTTCTTGTAGAATTCTGCAGTGAATCCATCTGGGCCTGGGCTCTTCTTGGTGGGCAAGGACCCAATTACATTCTCAATTTCATTAGCAGAGATTGGGTTATTCAACAGTTTTATATCCTCTCGATCTAGCTTTGGTACTTCATATGCTTCTAAGAATCTGTCTATTTCTTCTGTGTTATCAAACTTTTGAGAGTAGAGGTTTTCGAAATAGGTGTTGATGATCCTCTGTATTTCTATTGGGTCTGTAGTGATTTCTCCTTTTTCATTTCTTATTGCATGAATTTGAGCTTTTTCTTTCCTTTTTTTAATAAGGTTGGCTAGGGGCTTATCGATTTTATTTATTCTTTCAAAGAACCAACTCTTTGATTCGTTGATTCTTTGGATTGTTTTCTTAGTCTCTATTGCATTGATTTCTGCTCTGATTTTTATAATTTCCTCTCTTCTTTTGGCTTTGGGCTTGACTTGCTCTTCTTTTTCTAGCTGTTTGAGGTGTAGCATGAAGTTATTTATTTGTAATTGTTCTGTTTTCCTGATGTGGGAACTCAGTGCAATAAATTTTCCTCTCAGAACGGCTTTCATTGCATCCCACAGATTCCGGTAAGTTGTATCTGCATTTTCATTTTCTTTTAGGTATTGTTTAATTTCTTCTTTAATTTCTTCTGTGGCCCACTGATTACTCAAGAGTGTGTTATTTAGTTTCCATGTGTTTGCGGAATTTTTGCAGTATCCTTTGTCATTAATTTCTAATTTCAGAGCGCTATGATCCGATAATATGCAAGGGATGATTTCAACTCTTTTGCATTTGCTTAAATATGTTCTGTGAGCTAATATATGGTCTATTTTAGAAAATGATCCATGTACTGCTGAGAAGAATGTGTATTCTGATGTTGTTGGGTGGAACATTCTGTATATGTCTATCAAACCCATTTGTTCACAGGTGTGATTCAGTTCTGTTATTTCTTTGCTCATTTTCTGTCTGGTTGATCTGTTCCTTGGTGTCAGTGGTGTATTAAGGTCTCCTGTTACAATTGTGTTACTGATAATTTGAGTTTTCATTTCTGTTAATAATTGTTTTATATAACTGGGTGCTCTGGAGTTTGGTGCGTATATATTTAAGATAGTTATCTCTTCCTCTTGGAGTTTTCCCCTTACGAGTATGTAGTGACCTTCTTTGTCCTTTATGGTCATTGTTGGTTTAAAGTTCATGTTGTCTGCAAACAGAATGGCTACTCCTGCCTTTTTTTGGATTCCTGCTGCATGAAGAATTGTTTTCCATCCTTTGACTTTCAGTCTGTGAGTATCTTTCTGGGTTAGATGGGTTTCCTGTAAACAGCATATGGTTGGATTTTGTTTCTTGATCCATTCTGCTAGTCTGTTTCTTTTGATTGGTGCATTGAGACCATTTACATTAATGGTTATTACTGTTAAATGCTGGTTAATTGTAGGAATGTTATCTCTCTGCTGTTGCATCTTTATCTTTCGGTTCTGTTTAATTATTTGCTTTGCTTAGTGGTTTTTTCCTTTGTGTATCTAAACTGTCTTTCAATATTTTTTGCAGGGTTGGTTTGGTGTTCATGAAGTTCTTCAGCTGTTCTTTGTCATGGAAGTATCGTATTGCACCATCTATTTTGAATGATAGTTTTGCAGGATATATCAGTCTTGGTTGGAAATCATTTTGCTTTAGGATCTGGAATACTTCACTCCATGCTCTTCTTGACTTTATCGTTTGTGCTGAGAAGTCTGCTGTGATTCTGATAGGTTTTCCTTTATAAGTGATTTGTCTTTTCTCTCTGACAGCTTTTAATAATCTATTCTTGTGTTGGATTTCTGGGATGGTGATTATTATATGTCTGGGTATAGTTTTATTTTGGTTATGACTGTTTGGAGTTCTATATGCTTCACTGATCCTGATGTCAGTTTCTGATCTCATGCTTGGGAAATTTTCAGCTATTACTTCTCTAAATATCCTCCTGATATCCTTCATATGGTCTCCCTCTCTTTCATTAATCCCTATCATTCTTATGTTATTCTTCTTTGCATCATCTTGTAGTTGTTGAATTGTTGTTTCCTGGTTCCTTGTTATTTTCAAAAGATCTTTCCTTTCCTGTTCACTAGCTGCAATCCTGTCTTCAAGGTCTGAGATTCTATCTTCACTTTCATTAAGGCAGTTTTTACAATTTTCAGTGGAGTTTTTTATTTCCTGTATATCTCTGTGCATCTGCATTATGTATTCTGTTTGTTTCTTATATTGCTCGTCTAGGGATTCTATCTTTTTGTTTAGTTCCTCCAATTTTTTATCTGTGTTTTCTTTAGATATATTTAGAATCTCTTTCATTTCTTTTATCATTTCTTCTTTTATCTGGGAGATTATTTCGAGTTTGAATTTGTTTAAAGCTTCCTGGAGTTGCTTGTCAATTTCAATGGCTATTGTGTCCGATATATGAGGTGGATGGGATATATTTTCTTCTATATACATTGCTCCTAGGGTTTCTTGAGATGGGCTGGAGGTTTGAGGTTATAATTTGGTCTTTCGTTTTGTCATTTTCCTATATTTCTGTGTTTCAAGTGTTATTTGAAAGCTTCCTCAGGATCTGTTGAAAATCCCCTTCTATGTTTGGAGCTACTGAGACTCTGGCGCCGCGCTACCCCAAGCCATTAGGCCTACAGAACCAGTGGCCCTCCTCTGCTTGCTCAGAACTCTGCAGTTCCAGACAAGCTGGGCCTCAGGGACACTGTGCGCCCACCTGCCCCTTGGAAGCTCCACAGTTCTTCAATCGCAGCCGGGTTAGGGTACTCACCACAGGCCGCAGTGGTTCAGGAACCTGTGGACCCTCCCTGGTTGCAGAGATATCCACAGTCCTCCAGACACATGGAGAGGCCGATGCAGGCACCCCAAATCTGCCCAGCTCCTCCTCTGCAGACCTATGGCCAGGCGTGGCAGCTAAACAGGCTGGGCTAGGCTGGTAGTGTGGGCCAGCCCACCTATGGGGAGCTCAGCAGGTCTCCAAATGAAGCCGGGAATGGGGAGGCTGATGTGGAAGCCTCAAACCCACCTCTCTCCTTCACTGCACCTGGAAGCCTGAGGGAACTCCAGCAGTCTGGGCGCAGATATCCAGAGTCCTCCAGACACGCAGAGAGGCCAGTGAGGGCACCCCAGATCTGCCCAGCTCCTCCTCTGCAGGCCTATGGCCAGGCGCGGCAGCTAAACAGGCTGGGCTAGGCTGGTAGTGTGGGCCAGCCCACCTATCGGGAGCTCAGCAGGTCTCCAAGTGAAGCCGGGAATGGGGAGGCTGATGTGGAAGCCTCAAACCCACCTCTCTCCTTCACTGCACCTGGAAGCCTGAGGGAACTCCAGCAGTCTGGGCGCAGATATCCAGAGTCCTCCAGACACGCAGAGAGGCCGGTGAGGGCACCCCAGATCTGCCCAGCTCCTCCTCTGCAGACCTATGGCCAGGCGCGGCAGCTAAACAGGCTGGGCTAGGCTGGTAGTGTGGGCCAGCCCACCTATGGGGAGCTCAGCAGGTCTCCAAATGAAGCCGGGAATGGGGAGGCTGATGTGGAAGCCTCAAACCCACCTCTCTCCTTCACTGCACCTGGAAGCCTGAGGGAACTCCAGCAGTCTGGGCGCAGATATCCAGAGTCCTCCAGACACGCAGAGAGGCCGGTGAGGGCACCCCAGATCTCTCCTTGCATTCTTGAAAGATCCTTGGGTGAAGAAATGTGTACATTGCCCAGATTGAATTCTCTGCATGTACAAGTAATAGATTAATATGTCCTGATTCTATGAAAAAACAAAATTATTAAGAGGATATTTGTTAATGACAGTCTTATAAAGTCCTTCTACATAGGTTGTAAGGCAATCTAGCTTTGGTGGTTTAGAGGTAGGTGCAAGTCAGGTTCAGTATTTTAGCATTTTTTCGTGGTGTAATAAAATACCAGAGATTGGGTGATTCAAACAGCAATCACTCATTTCCCAGAGTTCTAGAGGCTCAGAAGGCCAAGGTCACCTATAATCCGGTGTGCTCCTTGCTGAGACTTTCAAATTTTCAGATGGCTACTTAGCGCATTCCCATGTAAACATTATTTATTTTATATCACTTTGTTTTTAATCATTTCTTTTTTATTATATATTTTCATTAGTATATGCTTGCAAAGCATAATGAAGGATTTGTACATGTACATAACCATTGTGAGAGATTGGTACATTAACATAACACATCTTAATTCGTAATCCCCCATTTTTGACCCCTTTTCCTGTCCACCTCCAAGACGTCTGCCCTATCCCATTTGCAAAGGCTTGTTTTCTTCTTCAATCCTTGTCTTTAAAAATTTTTCTTTCTTTTCCTTCTCCATCCTCCATCTCTTGCTGCCCCTCCCATCTGAAAAAATTCTTCCTGCTTCCTCGTGTCTGTCTTCAGTTTTGCTTTCTGTTTATACTATGAGTTTCTCACAGTGCAATTCTTAATTAAGAATTGTGTGGTCTGATGCATTGTAAGTTAAATGGATGCGCCTCAACTCCATAATCTTAAGTGAAATAAATTGGTTAGTCTACCCTTAATGGGGACTGACCTCGGTAATGAGGACTCTATTGTCATGTCCTAATACCTCCCAACTGTCTTCTCCTCATGCCATCAATATAGGGACTGGCATTTCACATATGAATTTGATGTAGACATAATCATTCAGTCCTTAGCATACTGCTGGGCCAAAATATACATTTCATTTTTATTTATTAAAAATGTGAAATCAAAATCTGATTTCAGTGTCTTATAATACATTTCATGATTTTAACTCATCCTTTTGTTGAAATGTGAAGCAACAAAATAATGTGCAATAAAATTTCATTTTATTATAAATTTAACTTATTTTCTAACAGGAAAAATTTGCACTAGTACGAAGAAATTATAGGGCAATAATTTTAACACAAAAATATTACCTTCTAAATATCAATTTTGTTTTAAAATAAAGTTTGACATTCCAAATTAGTTTGCCATTTTCTTAACTGTGGGACTTCTGGCAGAGATGTTATAGAGGTGGCTCATAGTTAGACAATAAATTGTACTGGAAAATATAACAGTCCCCTTCAAGTCTAGGATCCTAAATTACAGTTTTCAATTCACAACTGGATTTGCGTCTTCAGTGAACCACTGGATATTTCATTTTTTCTGTAAATTAATCGGATTTTGAGTGGGTGCTCAGCTCTGTCTTTTATACCAGATGAGCTTGCATTCCAGATGCAGCTTCTTGTTTGTGACTTATAATGAACAGAAATGTGTGCAACCTAGACAGATAGTGATACTGATACAGCTGCGGAGGACACTGCTGGGCAACCAGTTCAAGTCACAGAGCTTGATCAGGATTCCAACCGCACTGCCCCCCAAGTGTCCATCATGGTTACCAGTGTAACCCATTACCTTGGGATCATCTTACCTCAAATTCAACTTGGTTTTCCTGCCTGCAGAATCATTCTTTTCTTTTGATTTTTGACCTTTTGAATTATATAGCATACATCTTCTGTCTCTGTTTTCACTCAGCTTCATGGTTGCCATATTCAGGCCTACCCACCAAATCACCTACTGCTATGTAGTGATTTGTTGCTTGATCATCCTTCTCACAATTTTTGTATGATTGAGCTATCTTTTGCTTTTTGCTTAGTGCTAACCGTGCTGATGTGCACAAGTGTCTAGGTGTATTCAGCTATAGAGTGTCTATGGTACACACCAAAAATAGAATAGTGTGGATGATAGAGTGTATGAACTTTTGACAGTTCTGGGCAATATCTAACATGATTTTGCCAATGTACTTTCTTTTTTTTTTTTTTTTTTTTTTTTTTTAGTGTGAAAGTTTCCATTGTTTCTTATCTTTTTAAATTCTTGTTGCTGTTAATTTTATGAATGAATTTCATATTCTGGAATCCTGGTCATAGACAACATTTATAAGACAAAAAATCTTCTTTAAATTAGAAACAATGGTAATAGAAATAGCAGGTTTATTATAAGAAATAAGTAATTATAATACCAATAGTCTAACAGGTTTACAAGGCCTGACATGTACCTTGTGCCTGATAAATATTAGTGTTAGATAAAGGCCTGTATAATAAATTAGCTTGAAGGAATTAAGTTCCAAAATGAAAAAGTCTGCATATTAAATGGGAAGGATATGTGCTCATAGGTAACAGTGCATAGAGCAACCACGAGATAGACTTCTTAAGAGTACAATTTAATGCAGTCTCACCTACAGTTTTGCTACTAGCATATTAAGGAAATCCAGGCCAGAGTGAAAATATGCATAATTTTATTTCTGTTTGTCATTGCCAAAAAGCCTATGATTTCGAAAGTCCTTCTCTGTAGTCATTAAATAAGCTAGACAAGAATATACTTGGCTCTTAGTTTTTTGATGTTTGTTTTCAGTTGTGGTATAGAATCTCATCAGTCACAGCCAATGATTTTTTTAAACCCAAATGCAGCATTCAGGGATCCAACTGTTTAGTACAATCATGCTAGTTTTAATAATGTATTTGTCACAAGTTACAAATTATAAGAGTAATCTCCTTCAAATGGATTACCATATTAAAGTCTAGGCTAAAGAAGTACCATTTCAACAATTTCAGTTTACATCAATTATTTTCCCAGATTTTAGAATAAATTACATATTGACCACATGTTTTAAACTCAACAAATAAAAATTTATTAAGATATTCATCTTAATAAAACCCTGGGTTTGAGTTCTAGTACCATAAGAAATGAATACTAAGACAAATGAAAATGAGCATTTTGAACATTGGTTTTTTGTATAATGATTTTTTCATTATATTACGGTATAAATTAGTAAGCACACATTTCCTTTTTTTTTTTTTTTTTTTTTTTTTTTTTTGAGAGGAAGTATCCTTATGTATTTCCGCCTGGCTTAGAACTCACCGTATAGTTCAGGCAGCCTCCAACGTGTGCTTCTCCCTGAATCAGCCTCTTCAGTGCTGGGACTGCATCTTTTTTCCTCTGCGGAATTTTCTCTCTCTCTCTCTCTCTCTCTCTCTCTCTCTCTCTCTCTCTCTCTCTCTTTCTCTCTCTCTGTAGGAAATGAATCCAGGGCCTTTACACTAAGTTGCCCAGGCTGAGCTTGAACCTATGATCCTTCTTCCTCAGCCTCCCAGCATGCTGGGATTACAGGCAACACAGTTCCCTACTCCTTACTCTAGCTAAAGTATTTTATCTCCCCAAACTCCCTCTTACAAACTCAAACACACACACACATTGCAACATAGACACAACCCTCCTCCTGTTATATCAATCTACTCTTCCCAAACGGGGACTGCTCTTCAAGTCTTTCTGTTCAAATGTGTTAGCTCCTCCTCACCAACTTTAATACCCTTCTAGTGCTAATTACTGTTGATTTCCATACACAGAAAATTCTGACCTCTCACTTTTAAGAACTTCTCAAAGATCTCAGGCCTTAGTTCACTCTGTCAATTCATCTGCAAGTTTCTGTCCTGGGCTTGTCCTCCCCGGGGCTTGGAGCTCCTCCACGGTTTATATGTAAGGAGGCTTAATCGTCAGAGCTTCCCTTAGAGCCTGAGTTGTAAGAACACCTCTTCTACCTCCCCCAGATGTTTGCTACGTTAATTACCACTTTAGTGATTTCCTTCCCGCCCTCCTCATGAGCTTCCTTCTGTCCTTACTCCATGGATTTTCCACACCCCTAAGTCAGCCTTGTCTCCCTCACAGCTCCTTGGTCTCAAAATACTTTCACAGTGCAAGCCAGTTAAATTCTGCTCTCTACCCATCTCCCATCTGCCCTTGTGCATCTGCACATGGCTGGGGAGAAGCACGTGTCGTGTTGTTTCCTGACACTCAGGAGCATAAACTTCAGGGATTACTTTGCACAATTATCAGCTTTTATTTCTTGACTGTGTTCCTCTCCTCATGAATATAACTTTGTCTCTGTCTTACATCAGTCACCTTCTCTATCACTCTAAATTGATGCCTAATTTCCTATTTCAAGGAAATAAAAAAATGCAATAAAATAAACACATCAACATGGAACACCCAGATATTCAGATCAGCACATATATCCAACAATATATGTGTTTTATAAATGTTTTTATAAATTCATTTATAAATTAGAAACAATGGTAATAGGAATAGCAGGTTTATTATAAGAAATAAGTAATTATAATACCAATAGTCTAACAGGTTTACAAGGCCTGACATGTACCTTGTGCCTGATAAATATTAGTATTAGATAAAGGCCTGTATAATAAATTAGCTTGAAGGAATTAAGTTCCAAAATGAAAAAGTCTGCATATTAAATGGGAAGGATATGTGCTCATAGGTAACAGTGCATAGAGCAACCACGAGATAGACTTCTTAAGAGTACAATTTAATGCAGTCTCACCTACAGTTTTGCTACTAGCATATTAAGGAAATCCAGGCCATTATATAATATATAATATGGGGACTGGTAACTGGTAACTCGACATATATTTTCCATATATGAATTAAAGAATATCTTCCTAAACAATACTGAAGAATCCCTCCTGTTATGCTTTACATTCTACTTTTCTCACATATTTAAGAATACTGGCTCAATAATTTTCTTTTCTTTTTTAATTTCTTCATTTTTTGGAGGCTTACATACTGTTATTTCTTAAGAATCAAAGGTAATGCCAAACCACAAAAACCACTGCAAGACTACACTTGCTCCAGGACTGATTATCTTGGCTGCAGGAGACTGCTTTGGGTTCTGTATACCAGAGTATTTCCAATATCTCCCACTTTACTGCTGCCTGGAAATTTCAGATTTTTTTTATAGTTTCTTCTCATCACTCCACACAAATTTCTATTTCTCTGTGAAGGAAGTTACTAGAGGGAATCCTTTCAGATTCTTGATAGTTCTCTATTATCGTAGTATTTGTTCTTTCAGCTCTACTGATGGATATGAATGACCATTTTCGTTTGAATGATACTATTTACTAGGCTTCTAGGGCACCATCATTTCTTGGCTTCTGCTTTTCAATTTTCTTTCCTTGATTTGGTTTCAGGGTTTTGATCTCTAAATGTTGGAATGATCCAGGGGTCAGTTCTTCACTTTGTTGGTGAAATATGTATACTTCACCAACATACTATTCAGTAGTATGATTTTATATAATACTCATGAAAAGAATCTGAAGAATCTTATGTTTATATCACCCATATTGTACTTGAACCCACTCTAGATTTATCCATACAACTGCATTCTCAAGGTGTCCCGAAGCTTTCTGAGACCACTCTGAAATCTTTCTAGTACTGAACTCCTGACATTTCCTTTTAAATATGCTACTGCAGTCTCTCTCAGTCAATGGAGTTCCACAGTTAGGTGCACTAGATCAGATCTTAGAATCACTGCAACTCCTCTTTCACATATTACACCCAAGTTATGGGTGGAATCTTGGGTATTTCAACATACTTTACATTCACCTACTGCGCACATCTCGTGCTTGTACCATCCTAGTGTCCTCCCTCCAGGAACACAGGAGAGCTTCAGTTCCCCACATCTTGTCAACACTCACATTGTCTATCATTTTGCTGTAGTCCTGCTGAGGAGTATTGTCTCTCATTCTGCTTTACATTTTCTTCTCTGTAATGACTCTTATTGTTGAATATCTTTTTATGTGCTTATTTTCCATCCTCACTGTATTTTTCAAAGTACAAGTTCTTAATTTTGCTGAAATTTAACTTAGCTTCTTTTTTGTGAAATATGCTTTCAATCTCACATCTAAGAAAAGTTTGTTTAAAATAAGAAAAAAAAATAATTCTGTTATAGCCTAGAAATTTTAGTTTTAAGTTTGCATTTAAACAAATGATACATTATTTTTATTTTTTCTTTATATGAATAGCCAGATGATTCAATATCACTTTTTGAAGACACTACCTATTCTTTTTCACTGGTTTGTCTTTGTATCTATTGGATTATATATGTACACACCTCTTTTTTCATTCTGTGTATTGATTTATTGATCAAAACTATAACTGTTTTGGTTACTATAGCTACTTAAAAATCTTAAAATTATATAATACATTTCCCTTATTTTTCTTCTTTTCACAGTTGCTTTGACTATGCTAACTCCCTTGCATTTTCATGAGTTGTACACTCAGGTGGTCATTTTCATCAAAACAAAAATATAAATTTTTAAAAGTCTATAAAATGTTTGTCATGATTGCCCTGAATTTCCAAATAAGTGTGAGAGAATTGATATCTTAACAGTACTGAATCTTCCAATCTATAAATGCCTTATATAGTTTTAGTTAGTTACTGAATTTATTTCTACAGTGCTTTGAGGGTTTCAGGACCTAGGGCTTGTAATACTTAGTATAAAGTTTATCTCTAAGTGTTTTATATTTTTCATTCTACTACAACAGAAATTTTAAAAAATGTCAGTTCCTGAATATATATTTCTGATATATAGATGTATAATTGATCTTTTCCAAATTTATTTTATTTTGGTAAGTACATGTAACAAAATTTACTATATTAAAAATTTTCGATATAGATCTGAGAGCATGAAATAGATATGGTGACATTATTCTGTCACCATCACCATCATGTATCTTTGGGATTCATTTCATCTTGCAAAACTAAAACTCTGTATTCATTAAATAATAACTGCATTGTCGTTCCTTCCATCTCCTGATCACTATCATTCTACTTTGTCTCTATGATTGTTACTACTCTAAATATCTCATATAAATGCAGTCATAAAATATTTATATTTTTGTGATGGTGTTAATCACTGAGCATGACATGCTTAAGATTCACCCATGTTATGGCACGTGTCAGTGTTTCTTACCTATTTAAGATTAAATAATATTCCATGTTAGGCATGTACCATATTATGCTAAATAATTCATCCATCCTTAGTTGCCTGTACCTCTTCTGAGGTTTAAGTATCATGAATAACATTGGCGTGAACCACCGATGCACAAACACTTCTCTGAGATCCTGTTTTCCCATTCTTTCTGGTACATATCCAGAAGTAAATTGCTGGATTATATGGTAAATTTACTTTTGCTAATTTTATAAATCTATTTTCATTATTTTAATAAATCTTCATGTTATTTTCCACAGCTAGTGGGCCACTTTACATTCTTAGCAATACTGTGCAATCTTTCAGTTTCTCCATATCTACAGCGATTCCTATTTTCTCTTTGTCTGTTTTTGTTTCAGTTTTCTGACAGCGTGACCCTGTTGAATGTAAAATGTGTGTCTCATTTTGTTTCTTGTGGCAGCTGGTGACAGCTTTTGATGTATTTATTGGCGTACATGTGCTTTTTTTTTTTTTTAGAAGTATCTATTCATTTTCTTTCCCAATTTTTCTAATTCCCTCTTATTTTTAGGCACCCATAAGAGTTACCAGATTTGTTTTTCACTCTCAGGGATTATTTTCATATATTTTATTGATGTTCATTATGGCTCTGTTTTTAAGTTGTTTTAGACAACTAGAGAAAGATTTGCCAAAGGTGGAATCACTACTAATCTCATATTAAATTTATTCTAAGACATTTAATTTTCTAAATGTAACAAAAGCCTTTCATTTTGATGTTATTACCTCCATCTATAAGTTTTCAGAGTATATATTGTTCTTTCCAGCTTGGCATCTAATATAGAAATCCAAAAAACAAACTGTATTTATGTATAAGAACGTTGCCCCAGCAACTTTGTTGCTGACTGGCTTCCCTAGAATTGATCTCAGAGCAGCTTCCTTTGGAAAACATTGTCATTAAATGTTTTTTTTCCTAAAGTCAATAAAGCCAGTTTCAGCATTATCATTAGCATAATTTGTCCTATTAATCACAATGTATTTTTGAGAAAAAGATATCAGCTCTCAGCACTGATAGTATTTCAGAGGTTTCAAAAGAACACGATTGGTGCAGTTTTAATTACTTTCCTCTATTTTTCTTTTTGAGTTATAGTTTAAAAACAGCCATTAAAGTAAAAAGTAATTACACATTTGTAACTTTGGTACTTGCTTGACTAGGATCTGTTTTTTATCAATGTACATGATAATGCAAAATCTTTTCTTTAAAATTGTCAAAGGCACAGGGGAAAATATAGCTTATCAGGTCAGTTTTTACACTTAGAAATTTATTATCAAATATTTAATAACCATAGGAGCTTTCAGACTTATACTGATTGTGAATAATTTTACAAAAAACAATAATTCACAAAAGTCTCATTGCATTCTTTCCTCTTGCTGGGAGCATGAACTTCCTTTGGAATGAGTCATGTTGTCATTAAACACGAGAATCTGCTCTGCTAATCATTCTGTCCAAGTCCAGCAGCATTCAGAGATACCGTGTTGAGGATGAAAATTGCATCTGCTTTGAAGGTGTCACAGCTTCAGGAAAACGTGATCTGTCAACTACTTCATTTCTAAGGAAGTTTTTCTTTTTGCTTCCTATAATTTTCTCAGAAGGAATAAAGTCATAAAAGAAAAACCATTGGCTATTGAAACACGTCATTGTATTTAATTAAGAGTACAAATATGAGAATTTTAAGAGGAAAAAAACCCTACTTTTTCCAGAGATCAGTTTTGGATGATTTTAAAAAAGTATGCTTTAAATAGAGAACAAAAAATAATCCTTCTAAAAGAACATTTTGACATTTTAATATTAATTCAAAGTCACAACCATGTTTTGTTATTTCACTAATTGATGTAATTATTAAACTAGAAACGTATTTTAGACATGGACAGTCACTGAGCTAGACAGTAAATAGCTCTGTCTTCAGTTTTGCACTCTGAGGCTCAGACGTCCTTTCTGAAGGGTCCCAACTGTCTTTCAGCACGTATGAAATATTTCCTTTTTCTAAGGATTTTCATGAATTACTAGGAAGGAAAAATTCAGTATATTCGCTTCTCTGCAGGGTTTAGAAAGATCACTGTTGGTACTTCATTTCAATAATTTTTCACCTGGCTTGATTACAAACTTTTAAAAATTAAGATCTGCAATTTCTATATTTTTCATGATTTCTTATTGTTTAAAGGCTTCACTGAACTGACATTTTTTTCCTTTTCTTTCATGATTGTTTTTGAGTACTCTGAAGCAGAGTAAAAATCCAATAGCTTTTGCAGCACGGGGAGAGTTTTTATTAGTTTCCCATGATGGCCATTTCGAGTTAAAACAACTGGAGGTGCTCACCACAGCAACAGCCTCATCTCTTATGATCCTGGAAGTTGGAAGCCGAAATCAAGACGTTTTCATTACCAGTGTCCTACCTCCTCCACAATCCTGCACAGAATCTTCCCTGCTTACTCCTGTCTTTGCTAGAGGCCATGGTCGCTCGAATCCCTGCATTTACTGTCACATGACACACTCTCTGTGCTTCTGTCTTGGTCCCTCTCTAGATTAGACCCCACCCTGATGATCTCATCTTAATTTGATTACATTTATAAAAACCCTGATTCCACACTACGTCACACTCAGTTAGGTAAAACATTTGTTTTGGAGGGACATAGTTCACCCTCTATCAGTGCTTTACTTCATACAGTGGGAGGTGAATAGTGATACATTACTCTCATTTATTTATTTATTTATAAAATAAGATGATATTTATATCAGCACTAGCTATCATAATGTCTTGTTTTTCCAAAATAACTGTTCATACCATCACAGACAATAAAATCAAACAACCCAGAATAGAACCATTCCAGTTGATGAAAACTTTATAAGCCTTTAAAGCAATATAATGGGGAATCATGTTTACCACACACATTTATGTATTCTTACCATTTCTTACACTAGGGAAACTATTCTGCATTTATACATGTGAATTTGATTTATTTCGCTTATGAGTATGGTCTCAAGCTGCGGCAATTTATTTATAAATATCTCAATGTGATCATTCTCTATAGCTGAGTAGTCCTCCATTGTATAAAAATACCACAACTTTTTTATCCATTCCTCAGTTGATGGACACTTAGGTTGTTTCTAAGATCTGGGTATTACAAATTGTGCTGCTATAAACATGGGTCCACATATATCACTGTGGTATGATGTTTTCAGTTTTTCTGGGAATACGCCTAGAAGTGGAATAGCTGGAACAAATGGGACTTCCAATCCCAGCTTTTTGAGAAATCTCCAGACTGACCTCCACAATGGTTGCACCAGTCTACACTCCCACCAACAGTGCAAGAGAGTTCCTTCACCCCCACAGTCTCTCCAGAATTTGTTGTTGGTGGTTTTCTTGATCCTGGCCATTCTTTCCGGAGTGAGATGGAATCTCAGTGTGGTTTTAATTTGCATTTCTCTAATGAGTAATGATGATGAACATTTTGTCATGTATTTATTTGTCATTTGTATTTCTTCATCTGAGAATTGTGTATTGATCTCGGATGCCCATTTCTGAATTGGATCTTTGAATTTTGGGGGTCTTTTTTTTTAATTGTTTATGTTTTAGACAGAAGTCATTTGTCTGAGAGACAGTTCACTATGATTTTTTCCCAGTTGGTTGGTTTTCTTTTCACTATAGTGCAGGTTTCTTTTGACATGCAGAAATTTTTTAATAAGAGGCGATCCCAGTTATTGATTCTGGGAAGTATTTCCCTTGTGGTTTTTGTTCCTGTTCATGAATTCTCTACCTACCCCTAAGTCTTCAAGGTTTTTACCCAATTTGTCTTCCAATAGATTTAGTGTTTCAGTTTTACTATTCAGATCTTTGATCTATGTAGATTTTAATTT
Source organism: Cavia porcellus (assembly GCF_034190915.1). Lineage (NCBI taxonomy): Eukaryota > Metazoa > Chordata > Mammalia > Rodentia > Caviidae > Cavia > Cavia porcellus. The sequence goes on from NW_026947510.1 coordinate 24,661,790, forward strand.
AGCGTATGGTGATAGGTCTGGGTCTAGTTTTAGTTTTTGGCATGTGGAGAGCCAGGTTTTCCAACATCATTTATTAAATATGCTTTTGTTCTTCCAGTGAACATGTTTGGCCTCTTTATCAAAAATAAGGTGGTTGATTGTGTTTTTAGTTGTGGTTATATCTGCTAATCTGTTCCATTGATCTTTGGCTCTGTTTTGATTCCAGTACCATGTTGATTTTACTACAGTTGCTTTGTAGTACAACTTCAAGTCAGGGATTGTGATGCTTCCTGCCTTGCCTTTGCTGCATAGAACAGTCTTTGCTATTCTAGGTCTCTTCTGGTTCCAGATGAATTTGAGGAGTGATTTCTCTAGATCCATAAGGTATGTTGGTGATATTTTTATTGGAATTGCATTGAATGTGTATAGCAGTTTTGGGAGAATGGCCATTTTCACAATATTTATTCCTCCTATCCATGAGCAAGGGATGTCTTTCCATTTTTCTGAGACCCTCTTCAATTTCTTTTTTCAGTGTATTGTACTTTTCCCTATATAGGTCTTTCACTTCTTTCATGAGAATAATTCCTAAATATTTCGTTTTTTTGGATGATAGCATGAAAGGTCTGGCTTCTCTTATTTTTCTTTCTTGGTTTTGTTGTCAGTATATAGAAATACTATTGATTTTTGAGTATTGATTTTGTATCCAGCTACATTGCTGAATTTGTTTATTATATCTAGGAGTCTTTCAATGGAGATTTGGGGGTCTTCAGTGTAAAGTATTATGTCATCCCCAAATAATAATAATTTAACTTCTTGTCTTCCTATCTTTACCCCTTTTATTTCTCTCTCTTGTCTAATTGCTCTGGCTAGTATTTCCAGTATTATATTAAATAGAAGTGGTGATAAGGGACATCCTTGTCTTATGACTGATTTTAAGGTAAAGGTCTTCAATTTTTGGCCATTTAGTATGATACTGGCTGTTGGTTTGTCATAGATGACATTTATTATATTGAGGTAAAGACCATCTATTCCAATTTTCTGTAAGGTCTTTATCATAAATGAGTGTTGGACCTTATCAAATGCTTTTTCTGCATCTATAGAAGTGATCATGTGATTCTTACTTTTGGCTTTATTCATATGCTGGATTACATTTATTGATTTACATATGTTGAACCATCCCTGCATGTGTGGGATGAATCCCACTTGGTCATGGTGTATAATCTTCTTGATGATTTGCTGCTTCCTATTTGCCAATATTTTATTGAGGATTTTTGCATCTGTGTTCATTAGGGAGATTGGCCTGTAGTTTTCTTTTATAGTTGGGTCTTTCTCAGGTTTTGGTACTAGAGTAATATTTGCTTCCAGGAATGATATAGGAAGGATTGCTTCCCTTTCAATTTCATTGCAGAGTTTGAGTAGTGTCGACATCAAGTCTTCTTTGTATTCCTTGTAGAATTCCACAGTGAATCCATCTGGGCCTGGGCTCCTCTTTGTAGGTAAGGACTTAATTACATTATCAATTTCATTAGTAGATATTGAGTTATTCAGCAGTTTTACATCTTCTTGACCTAGCTTTGATACTTCATATGTTTCTAGGAATCTATTTCTTCTGTGTTATCAAACCTATGAGAGTAGAGGTTTTCAGAATAGGTGTTGATGATCTTCTGTATTTCTAGAATCTGTAGTGATTTTGCATTTTTCATTCCTTATTGCATGAATTTGAGCTTTTTCTTCCCTTTTTAAAATAAGGTTGTCTAGGGGCTTGTCTTGGTTACTTTATGCTCATTGCTGAGACAAAATACCTGATGCCCAAGTTGGGAAAGGAAAGGTTTATTTCTTACAGTTTTTCGAGGTTTTAGTCCACACTCAGTTGGCTCCCAGGTAGGCAGGCATGGCTGGGCCGCACTTCATGATGGCTGCCAATAGCAAACCAGAATCGGCAAAGAGCGAGACACACCATCTTCCTGCCATTACATCACATCCTGGCTCCACCCCTATGTGGGTGGAGCATTGACACATCAATCCAAGCACTAGACAATGAACAAATAACAAATGCACAATTCAAACTCATGAAGGCTGGGGGACACAGACATAAACCATGACATTCTACCCCAGGACTCTTGTACATCCTTTATATAAAAGACATTTATTCCATTTCCAAGAGTTGCCAAAGTCCTAACAGCTTCAGCATTGCTGAAAAGTCCAAGTCCAAAGTCTCCTCCAAGATCTATGGCAAACTCTTAACTGTAACCCCTTGTTTCATTGTACAAATGAAACAAGTTTAAACGTTTCTGAAATACAAAGGCACAAGATAAACACCACCATTCCAAAAGTTACAAACAGGGGAATATAAATTATTGGAAACAAAGCAAGTCCAACATCCAGCAGGGAAAACATTAAGTCCTAGAGTTCCACACTCAACATCTGAAGCAATCTGGTTGCAAGCTCCAAAAGCCTTGAGTGATTCCACTCCCAGGGCACTTCCAGCGATTTCAACTCCTGCAGCTTTTCTCTTAAATCTTTTCTGCTTGATTTTTGCTGTTTCTCTTGGATCATCCACATTCCTGGCTTTTTCAAACGTCTGGAGTCTCCCACTGCACCTTCAGCTTAACCCTTATATCTTCACAAATTTCCCTCTCAGGGGCACACTGCTTGGCCAGCCAGGCCCTTTGCAATCGAGGTGGAAGCCATCTTACCCCCAGAATTTGTGCCGCCAAGGTTTGCTGCTAGCTGGAGCAGTAGCCAGGCTTTTCTCTCTCTTGGCTGTAGCGGTCAGTTGCCTGGATCGCAGGGCTCTGTTTACCTGATTGTGAGAAAAAGCTTCTCTATGTTGCCACCATTCTGGAACCTCATGTGGCCACTGTCGCCATTCTGGAACATGGCGCTCTGCAGCTTTTCCCCCTGAATAAATTTTTTTCACCTTTTTTGTGAGTGTGCACAGCATGGGATGCCCCGGGGCCATCTTTCTTATCTCTCTGTTTCTCTTCAGAAATCACAATTTCAACTCTATCTTTACAATCCACAGCCTTCCTGGAATTTTCCTTCTGGCCAAACTCACAGCATTGTACATTATCCTGCTGAGCTATTTGCTCTTCATTTGAAACATATAGCTGGCTAAAAGCCCCCAACAATAGCCATGCCGCAGCCTCAATGTTTGATTGCTTTTTAATTTCCTTTTCAAGATTAATCAGTCCATTGCCCTTTGTCTCAGTCTCAGGCAAAGTCTCTGGGCAGGAGCAAAATGCAGACAAACTTTCTGCCAAGCCATAACACACATCATGTGGAGTCCAATAACCAATGGAGTCCTTCCCAGCAGAAAACTCCCAAGCCTGGTCTTTACCATCCGGCTTTCTATCAGCCTTCTGATTTCCTAAGCTCTGACCAGAATCTCCTCTACAGAACAGCCTCAGCTCCTCCAGCTCTATGCATCCAGGCAACATATCCAAACCTTTCCGAACTCCGCCCACAAGCCATTTCCGAAGCCTCTTGAAAAACATGGCCAGGTATAGTCACAGCAAACAACCCTACCTCTTGGTACCAAATTTCTGTCTTGGTTACTTTATGCTCGTTGCTGAGACAAAATACCTGATGCCCAAGTTGGGAAAGGAAAGGTTTATTTCTTATAGTTTTTGGAGGTTTTAGTCCACACTCAGTTGGCTCCCAGGTAGGCAGGCATGGCTGGGCAGCACTTCATGGTGGTTGCCAACAGCAAACCTGAATTGGCAAAGAGCGAGACACACCTTCTTCCTGCCATTACATCACATCCTGGCTCCACCCCTATGTGGGTGGAGCATTGACACATCAATCCAAGCACTAGACAATGAACAAATAACAAATGCACAATTCAAACTCATGAAGGCTGGGGGACACAGACATAAACCATGACAGGGCTTATCAATTTTATTTATTCTTTCAAAGAAGCGACTCTTTGATTCATCAATTCTTTGGATTGTTTTCTTAGTCTCTATTGCATTGGTTTCTGCTCTGGTTTTTATAATTTCTTTCCTTCTTTTGGCTTTGGGCTTGACTTGCTCTTGTTTTTCTAGATGTTTGAGGTACAGCATCATGTTATTTATTTGTATTCATTCTGTTTTGCTGATGTGGGAACTCAGTGCAATACTCTCATTTATTTTAAATGAAAATTTTGTATCAGGAATGTAGTTCAAAACCTACTAATTCGAATCTAAAGACTGATTTAATGACGGAAGTAAAAAAAAAAAAACCTATTGGTCTTGTGTCCAGATTTAATCCTATGCATCTTTGACATCACAATCATAATAGGCTTCATTGGTATGAATAACCATAATTAAGTCACATTCCCCTCTAGGTAGGAGAACCCTGCAAGTGGTGTGAATTTTGCACTAAAGACAAAACCCCCAAATGAGGTCATGCATCAGGTTTAGCTGATCATATCTATAATTTCCTTCCTCTTTCTGATGTTGTTTTAATCTATTTGAGTTTCTATAAAAAATATATTATGAACTGAGTGGCTTAAACTACTACTTATTTCTCTCATGCTGGAGATTGGAAAGTTCAGCACCAGGGAACCTAAAGATCTGGTGTCTGGTGAATGCTCATTTCTAAATTTATAGAAAAGGGGTCTTTTGGTATTTTCACATGACACCAATCATAGGGGAAAAAGCAAGTCCTCTTTGGTTTTCTTTACCTCTAATCACTTCTTCAAGTTGCACCTCCTGATACCATCACTGAGCAGGTGAAGACTCAGCATTTTTCTTTTCGGAAGGACACTAGAATTCAGTCCAGGTGGACCTCTAGCCAAATGTATTCCTCTTCTCAGATGCCCAGTACCCTGTACCCTTTATAGGCTCTCCTGGGCTACTTCTGCAAACAGAAGTGTGCTTACTCCATTTTCCACCATTTTTTCTTTCCTCTGTTATACACTCATTTCTATTTTGGATTGCATAACAATGTCACTTTTGAAGCATTTTGTTAATGACTTCAAGACCCTGACTTCTCTGTTGTACATCTGTAGAGGACACTTTGTTTTCTGACAAAACTTACAGAAATTGCAAGCAAATCAATGTGTAATGTTCTGTTCAGTGCAAGCCTTCACTAGTCTTAGGCTCAAGAGGACTGGGATCTGATATGTTTCCCTTTGAGTCTATCCCCAGAGCTTAGTGTTTCCCAGCATCTGTTGAGTGAATGTGTATGCAAGACTTAAATAACTGACATGCATTTCCAGTCTTGTATGATTCCCAAGAAACACTCTTCTCAGTGTGCACTACATGATGTCTTGTAGACACTCAGGGTTGCAAGATTGAAGCAATTCATTGTCTTTAATGATCTAAACATTACTCAGTACAATCTAGGAACACTTCCTTGCTGATGGCCAGGAAGCAGTAGACTGATTCTTACTGACTAAGTAGACATTTAACAAGCCTCTTTCTTGTCTGTATTAGAAGATAAATGAGTTTGAGAATATTTTTAGTGTAAATGAAAGAGTATAGCAAAATATCAACATATTATGCCCTGAAAATTAAGATGCAAACAATGTATTAAGTATGTAAGACAAAACTTAGATAATATCCTTCTTTAATCTGCTTAGAATTCAACACACCATTAACAGTAGAGTTAATATATGGTATAAAAAATTGCATCTGAAAAGTGAAATGGCACTGCAAGCAGCCTTGGTGAATCTGTTGGCAGGACTAATACCATACCTCTTCTACACCAATTACTTGGTTAGATATTTGGAACTGATGCTGAAGTGTTTGTAAGATTTTTTTTCCAATTTTTCAATCATTCCATTCCATTTACAGAAAGATGAAGAATACCAGAAGTGCAAATACAGAGATCAACATTTATGAGTTTCACAACTTGTAATTTTTAAGCAATGAAAAAATTTTCCTATTGTCTGCTCTTTTTTCTGAAAACTTCAGTGTATTTGTTATCTACTTAACTGTGCTTTATTTTGTTTGTTTTGGGTTCATTTAATAATATGGAGATTTCATTCTGGGTTTCACAAATTCTCTGTAACTAAATTACATCCCCAGACTTTTATTTTGAGACAGGTTCCCACTAAGCTACCCAGAACAGGCTTGAACATGCACTTCTCCTGACTCAGCCTGGGAAGTAACTAGAATAAAAGCATGAGCGATCACTGACTTGTAATATTTAAGGCTCTTTTTTTTTTACGTTATTGCATATCCAGTTAGTTATTTAATCTCAGTTTGTTTGAATTTTCTCAATTGTGATTGGGTGCAATAATTTTTTTTTATTTCACAAGATTATTGTAAAGAATGCGTACTCCAAGTCTGCAGTAATTATTAAATTTAGTTCTTGGCCTCTTCCCCATTGCCCTCCAAGATCAGATATCCTTTGTTCTGCACTAACAAATGTGGATTGCACAAATATATGAGGGAGTCCTTACTGTGTATTTTGTCCTGGCCTTGAAAATACTAGTGATCTATACAGTTGGCTTGTTTCTTAGTAAACTTAGTTATATTAAGAGGCAAGCTCTTCATTTCTGAACCGTGGACAGTCAATTTTACATGGCTGTGGATTTAGGATGATTAAAATGGCTCAAGAAGTTGATGATTAAAATGAGCTCAAGCTCATTGACTGAATGTACTGCTCACAGTGGCCAATGTATCACTGCCATGGAAAAGGAAGTGGGTCCAGTCAGTTTTCTTGGAGTTATAAAGTTCCTGTTTTACCCCAAAGGTGTCAGAAGAGTAACTCCGGAGCAAGGCTTAGTGTTTTTTGAAGTATATGATAATAATAACCATCCTTAAAAGTAAGATTGGGGCTGGGATGCAGCTTAGCACAGTGACTGCCTGTCAAACATGAGGTCACGAGTTCAATCCCCAGGACAATAAATAAATAAATAGCAAACAAGCAAACAAACAAAATATGAGTACAATGCATTGCTTCAGTTTGAGAATAAGTAAATGTGTCAAATCCATCTTGTAGGAACTTTACCTTCTGGGGGGGGGGCAAGAGAGAGAGAGGGAAAGGTAGGATTTTCTGATAATATTCCTGAAACATCCTCAGAAGCACAGGAACAATGAAGCTAAGACACACACACACACACACACACACACACACACACACACACACTTTTTCTTGACTCTGCATTAACACTGACCTTCAGCAAGTCTGGTATCGTGTCCTGGGACATGAAGTGGGGCCAAGAACACCTCCTCCCCATCAGTCCCCAAAGAGCCTGGCCTCTGAACTTTAGTGTGCTCCATCACTGCCTGAGAAGGGTCTGAATGGTGAGTGCCTGGAAAGTCATTTCACTATACTTTTCCGACTGTAACGACATTCTCCTTGGTGACATAAAGAGTTAAGAAATGAAGTAACAAGGCAAGAATGCGATGAAGTGTAAAAGGTACTGTGTTCAAGACCAATTAATTATTCAAACATCTGGGAAAACAATTATTTTGTTTTAAAGAGCAACCACATTATTAAGAATTATAATGCAAAGTATGCAATGTCAGGATTTAATGAGTAAGAAGACAGAGACATTTTAGCAGAAAAATATAATATTGATGTGAGCCCTCAGCTCCTCAGTTTTACTTTCTTGAGGGAGATTCACAGTCTTATTAATAGCAGAGAACATCAGCAAGACTGCACTCCGTGGAAAGGACAAATCCTGGGCTGGTGTGCCATCCTTCACGCTTTTGATTCAAGTCCCTGAGAAATCAGCATAGCAGGTGTTACTGAAGTGGTAACCACACAAACTTAATTAGTCTGAAAGTTTGTGTATTAAAAGGGCTCCGCATGTAAGTGTTGTGTTCACTATTATTTGTCTTTAACAGAATTAGAATATCAGTGTACTAAATCATACTTTGGTAATTTTTACAAGATTACCTCTAAAATCAGCGTTTTAATTGTTGAGCTAAAATGCATTCGGGCAAGATTAAAATCTACTGTCATCAATGTTGCTTGTATTAAGATTTCTGTTATTATGTTATTATTAACATCACGAACATGGCAGCTTACAACAACATCCTTCATTAGCACACACTGCTCTAGATCAGAATTGTAGGTGGGCTCAGCTGAGTATCCTAAGCCAACAGAAAGGTGTTAGCGAGATGTGCTCCTTGGCAGCTCTAGGGAACTTCCAAAATCATTCCATGATTGGAGGAGTTCATTTCCTTGTGAATTTTGGACTATGCTTTGGTTTCTTTGTTGGTTTCTAGTCAGGGACTGTGCTAAGTTCCTGTTTTCCCAATCCACCCCAAATTCTTACACCTAACCCCTTTCATTGAGTGACTCTCCTTATGCTTTGAGTGAACTACCTCCAGAACTGCTGCTGCCCAAAGAAAGATGCCTACTTTCAGAAAGTTTACTGGAGGAGGCCATACCTAGCCTGCCATTCTCATATATCAGGGTCTCCTGACCTGGGACTTCCCCGTATCTTCTCAGCATTCTCTCTACTCACCCTGGATTTGTAGCTGATTGAATGATGATGGTACAAAGTTTTAGCAGCAAAATTGTGCCTGATGCATCATTTTACTTCTACAAGGAGACTTCTTATTAGAGGAGTTGAGGGGTCCCTAAAATCTGATGGAGTCTCTACAGTCACTTGGAAAGGACAGGGAGCCGGGGGGGGGGTGCTGGGAACCTGTCGGCGGAAAGACCCATGATTATCATTCCCCACTGATGGGATCTGCATGCCTCACACTTCCGGTCACACTGGTCACAGTCAAATTACAGATCTGGCCTATATGTTATGGGAGGCCACTCTCAAGACTTTTAAATTTACCGTGTATTGACAGTTGCTATACTCATTAACAGAGATGCATCAGCCAAAGTTATTTCCCACAGTGCTAGGCAAATAACTGTTTAAATTACTTCTTTATTATAAACAATATTGACCAAATTCACTGAATAAATGCAAGCAAAATTATTTAACTTCATTTACAATACCATAATGTAAAAATATGTAGGTAGTATTCTTGAGATTTAAATATTATTGAATCTTTGTTTTGCACAAGTATTTATAATACAGTAGGAATATGTTCTCAAGAAGGACAAGCATGGACCCTGGACTAGGAAAGCCTGAAGACAGTTTCACCTTTGTCGCTGACTCTGCGTCATGTCAGGTAGGTTGCCTAACCCCTATTCTGCTCTTCTCCCCTGCAGCCTTTCAGAGTTCCTGTGAAAATAAAAATTATATTAGATAATAATTTTAAACTACTTTCTGTAGTACTGAAAATTGAACCCAGTGCACTGGACTATACTACGAGATCTGTTTTAAAATTTTATTTTTAAACAGAGTCTCACTAGCTGCCAGGAAATGGCCAAACTGGAGATCCTCCTTCCTCAACCTCTCAGAGTTCTAGGATTACTGGCATACACAACTTTAAATGATTTGTTCCTGTGCTTGAAATTACATTGTTACATACTGCAAATAATGTAATCATAGGATGACCCAGATCTGTGATCTAAACAGCAACATTGATGGATGCTTAAAATGGAAATGCAGTAGGACAATCAGCCAGACATACTGAAAAACTATTTTTAATTACAGTACTTTAAAAATAGCTGTTACAATTATCCTAGAGTTGACAGTGCTCCAAAGACAAGCTGTGAAGGGTTATGCTAATCAGAAGCCTCAATCCGGTGAGATATTACATTAGGCTAACAACAAGCAGGAATTAAAATGCCACAGTATGAAGCCTCACATCTTGAAATTATTGTTGCTGTGATTTGCAGGAGTTTAGAACAGAGATAGGACGCGTTTCTCACTTGCTGTTGAATAGAATGGAAGTGTTTAGTGAAAAGGACACATTTGCCTTCTGAGAGACTGTCTTCTGTGGCTAGTAACCTGCTTTCAGGGACTTCTGCTCTCCTCCTGAAAAGCAAACAATGAGAGCTTTGTCCAAATGTGCCCAGAGCACCCCAAAAGTCCAATATCCTGAGGGCAACTGTTATTATGTCACAGCAATATTTCTTCTTTCAGTGATTCACAATAACTGTTTTTCTGCCTAAATTAAAGCTCTTTAATTTTTTCTTTCACTGAGTCCTTCATCTTCTTACATAGGACTTGTGTTTTATTTAATTGCTTCTTGTCACGTGCCCTTAATTTGTCAGCTCCTCTGCCACTGGAGCAGAAGTGGGGTCATTTTGTCAATCATTCCTCCATGATTATTCCACTTCAAATGTCAAAATCCGCCTATGCTGTCTAACTTTAAGGCCTCTTGGGACAATGACTGACACTAACTTGCTGTGCACTCCCCCAAAATCAGCATCTTGTGGTGCTACCTATTTGCTCTCATTGGTATCATTTCTTAAACATCTGGTCAGGTGCCTTGTCCTTTATAAATCCTTTTTCTTAAAGCCTTAATTTGAATTTTGTTCTTTATTATCATTTCTGTTTAAAATCTTTAAAATCACAGAATGGTTTACATTTAATTAATGTATCCAGAATAATTCAGAGCCTGACCTGGATATCAGATAAGTTTGGGGCTGACAGTTTCCCAGTGTTTCTTGTTTGCCCCAATTAATGAATGAATGCAAGGACACTTGGTGGATGTGAAGGTTACTGTTTAAAGTAGAGCAGAAATTTTGAAAAAAGGAGAAGGAGAAAAAGCAAAGATAGAGAAGAAAAAGTACAAAAGGGTACTCAGGGAGTAAAGGGTGTTTTGAAAAATGCAGAGGAAGCATGTGCAGCCACAGCAGGGGCCACTGCAAGAGCAGAAAGCCGGTGCCCAGAGTCCACTGCTGCCTCCTTTTACGTCTCCTTCAATAGCTGGCCTACGTGGCTCTGCTCCATCTTGTGGGACAAAGCTGATGCCAGCAGCAGATTTCACAAGTTCTCTTATCAGATTATCACTAGGTGCGGCCCTCAGCCCGACTGCCTCGGGCTCCAGGGCTGTTCTCTACCTACGGCCCATAAGTCTTCTCACTCGGCTCGGCGGGTCCTGCTCACTTGCTCCAGCCTGTGGACACACTGCAGCCTATACTGAAGCTCTGCAAGGCTGCCTTCTGTATTTCTAACCCACAAAGCCTTTCAACCATATCACAAGACGAGCCAGCCAGACACCCAAGCGTACAAGGCTGAGGGTGGAAGGCGACAGGCAGTAAAGAAAGACATGTAAAGCAGACAGAAGACACTAGGTGCTGCAGTGGGTTGTCAGCTGGTGGTCAACTTGAACTCCAGCTGAGCTGAATCAATGTGGTGCTGAGTGTGAATGGCCCACTTGAGGATTGCTGCCAAGATAAAAAAGGGGAACTGGAGACGAAGAGGTATTGTGGGCTCTCCTGTTGCCCTGGGTGCTCCTAGAGGAGCTTGTCGACCTTTTTTCTTGATATGAACTTGCTGCTCTCATCATCAGTGGAGCTCGGGACATTTTCGTCACTGAGAATGGCTGCAGTTCACTTTGGGGGAGCACTTACTTTGAACATTGCTTCCTAGCTCTAGTGAAGATCCCTCAGCCTGCTGGCACAGATCCTTCATCCCACTAGCAGACTTTCTAGCTTCCAGCGCTGACCTTTGAGCCTCCCCAGTACAGATCCTTGATGCAGACTTGCATGAGACATTGTCATGGGCTCTAGGGCTTCAGATGGAGTCATGCGGGATGTTTCTGTGGCACTCAGGCCCTCAGCTAGATTTCTTGAGGTCTTGAGTGGACAGATTTCCTGCACTTTTCAAGTTTGACTCTGAGTGACTATTATTATAATAACTCTGTAAATTTATGCCTTGTATTGAATTATTTTCCTTAAAAATTCCTGACTACAACAGATGTGATATCTCTTATTTCACGTGTTTCTTGATTATCATTAAAAAATAGAATGGACTACTTTCCTGTTTTTATCTTTGTGTAGGTTTTGCTACTTATGAATAGATTTTTAAATCAGTTTCATACAATGAGTCTGTAAGACACATGGAAGTTATACATGCATAAGCATTTTTCACCTGTTGATTCACTTATTCCTTAACAAAGTGATTCAAGGACTGAGGATATAGCTTAGCGGCCCAGCACCTGCCTGGTAAGAGCAAGGTCCTGAGTTTGATTCCCAGTACTGAAAACAAACAAAAAAAGGAATACTAACTGTGCACCTGCCAAAGTGTGTTTTCAACTTTTCACTAAAATGCAAAAGTGGTGGCGAGGAAACGTGCTGCCACTGTGGCAGAAGTCAAGACCAGACCCTGGGAGTCACTATGAGAGGAGGAAAATGATTACATTCCAGGATAACTTGGACTGGACAACACCAATACTGGTTTTATTAATTCTTGACCTTGAGTACACACATTTTCCTTGTTTTGGATGGCAAAATGCTAGGTAAGTACATGCAAAGTACATGAGCTCTACTGAAATGTAAAATCTTGGGTGTAAGCACCTGTAGACAGAACAGTCAACTCCACCATCCTTTTCAAAGTGTGCCATTTTTACTTAAAAAGACTATAAACCATTTGGACGTTTTATGATGAACAAGTATTTTATTTAAAATACTTAATAAGACAAAAGTAAATATATACTTTTAAGGTAAAGGTAAACAAATATTTTAAGAAATGAATAAATCAATGGATATTTTTTAGATTACCAAAACATAATATCACACAATCAACAACCAATGGATCTTCATATATGAGATTATATAAATTTATTGATCTGTTAATATGACTTCAGTTTTCACATCATAATCAGTCTCTAACAAACAATTACTTATAAAGTTTTGATATACCAGGGAATTAATCAATATATGAACTATTTGCTAAAATATTTCTTCCATTTCTAACTACATATTTTGGGAATCAAAATTTACTCCAGATACAAAGCATTGAACAGATTCAATGTTTAAGTATACATAAAATTCCAGCCATCTTTTATTAAGTGATTTGCAAGTGTGAGAATGTGTCATTCTTCTTATTTGTTTGCATATTTTAGGAAATTATTATTTTAGGATAAATATGATTTTGTTTAACTTCTAGTGGTTTTATTAGTGTTATTTTAAGTGTATCATTTAATAAATATTTTAAGTACCCCAATTTATTCCTAATACAGGCACATAGGGTAGATCCAAGTCATATTAGAAAAGCTAACTTTTGGTGCTCTGAAATGATAACCATATGGTTTGTATGAGAACTACTTTGAAATCGCTGATAATCCAATGAGTCTTCCACACCAGATGGTTGCCATAAAGACTAATCTCTCGCTCTGTGTGTGTCTCTCTCTCTTTCTCTCACTTACTCTTACTCTTACTCTCACTCTCTCAGTTTTTGGAAAAGGATTTTTCTGTGTTGTTCAGGCTGGCCGTTAATGGTAATCATCTTTCCTCAGTCTCCCAAGTGGCACTGTAGGCACATGTCACTGTACCTGGCTAAAATTTTCCTCTGAGAAAGCTATTCATCTGATTGAGTATTACTGTTTTCAAGTAGCTCAGAATACCAGTTCCTTATTAAATCCTTTATGTACAGTTTGGTTTTGTGGTAGAAGGAGCATAAGAATTGGAGAAAAAATAGAACTATTCTAAATATTTTTTTCCTGGTGGTAACTCAAAAAATATTTTAAAAATATCTATTTTAGCTGCATACTTTGTAGGGACACTGTTAGAGCATCATAGGTCTGTTTTGTTGCTAAACAGAATCATGCATACAAAGCAGCCACAGAGATTTCCTCAGGTCACGTGTGCACCCTCCCCCAGCAGAGTCTGAGATGAAGTAGCTCCCTGTGTCACTGCACTTAGAAGTGCCAGGTTGCAAGTTGATAGTCCAGGGAAAGAAGGAGAGAGGCATAGCTCACAGAAAGCAATGAGGAAGATGAAAAGAGGGATTTCTACACCATCATAGTTTCCATCTTTAAGGAAACAGATCTGGGAGCAGTTTGCTTTTACAAAGTCTACCTCAGGTCATCCTTTCTTATCTTCATTCGCATTTAGTTTCTTATAATTCAATGTGTTATTGCATGAAATCTTTCCTTCAGTATGAGTTCCCAATTTACCACACAATATATTCAAAATATCCTTTAGGCAGTCTTTTAAGAGTTAATCTTTAGCGTACATAGAATCTGAAATACTGATGGTTCTCTTTCAAGGCCACTTGCCTCACAATTTGTTTTTGAAACTCTGAGGCATTAACTACATTTGATAATATCCTACAAAGCCATTGGATAAAGTCAGTATTAAAACTTTGCTTAGATAGAATGTTGAAAGGTAATTAAACATAGGTAAACTCAACCTGAATTAATTAGTTTTCATCATTTTTGGTCCTTGTTCTTACATGAGGATAGCCACATATTATTAGCTTCAATTTTAGTTCATGATGCTGTGTGTAGTTTATGCCTCCTAGGTATATATATTTTAAACATAATTCTTAGCACAACAGTAGTCAGAGGTGAGGCCCTTTTCAAAATATTTTCCTATTGACTACCATAATTGTACATATTTCAATACACTGTGTGATATTTCAATACAAATGTACAATGTTTAATTGCCAGAACAGGATAATTAGTTTAACCATCACTTCGAATATGAACCATTTCTTCGTTTTGGAAACATCTCAAAATCTCTCCCTTTAGCTACTTAGAAACACAATTAATTGTGGATGACCACACTTATCCTACTTCTGGGTTAACTACACCTGTGTACTTGTCAACCAGTCTCTCTCCTTCCCTCTTTTCCTTTAATCTTACCAGCCACAGTGGTGAGGTGAGCTTTGAGAGGACTCTGTCACCAGGCATGGACTGCTGTGCTGTGAGGGTGAATTCAGAACAACATCTCTCCCTGACCTTCTCTTGCTCCCCATTCTAGATGTGAGCAATATGATATGAATACCCCAGTCTTTAGAACTGTGGAGTATTTCTACTCATTATAAATTACTTCCTGTGAGAGCTTTTGAATAACAGAACAAAATGCACTGAGATATAGGATAAAAGCAAGATTTTACAAGCTTATATCATGGATTAAATGCACAAGTACTTTATGACATAAAAAGTGTAAAATTAGCCGAAAAACTGAATAGCCATTGACTAACAACAAGCCATGTTTCAAGATATTTTTCATATTACATTTAGAAAACATTACATTTTTAATATGATAGGCTTTATAATATTTTTTTCTATTTGATATACTGGTTGTTAAAATATAAAGACTGGAAAATTGGACAGTTACAACAAGAGTAAAATTTCATCCATGGTGTGTAGTATAAAACATGAATTTAGAAGAAAACAATTGAAATGGGGAAATTATCTATTCATACCATGAACATGAGCTATGAACTATACTAATATTTTATATACACACACATATATATGCACACACATATCAGCTTGAATATGTTATTTGCTTTTATAAGCTTAACATTTTTACTTTGTAAAAATTATTGTACTTATTTTATTCTTAAAATATTTATGCCTGTGTATGCACATGTATGTTAGATGAAAAGATTAGGAGATATATTTTGTGTCTAGAATTTCACAGGATAAATAATTATGTTTCCTTTTGGCTCCATTTGTCTTAAAACATTAAGCAGAATTATATATGAATACACTGACCATAATTATCATGAAGATAAAAGCAAGTTTTTGTTTGATTCCTGTGTTAGTTACTTTCATCATTGTTGAGACAAAATACCCCAAGTTAAAGAAGGAAACATTTATCGTAGCTCACAGTTTCTGGAGATTTTAGTTCATAGTGGGCTTGCTCCAAGCCAGGGTGGTGTGGCGGAGGGGCATCACAGAGCAGAAACAGTTCATTGTGGGCAGGAGGCAGGAAGCAGCAGCAGCAAAAAAGCCAGGAAAGCAGCAAGCTACAGAAGCCCGCTTTTTGTCCCTCACATCTATCCATGCTTACACAGAGTGAGAGGACCTTAATCCTTACATCATCTTGTTAAACTCAGGATCACATCTTTATTCCCAGATCACAGATCTGGCCACCTCCAAAACATCCCACCTGTCACCATATAAGGGATTGGAGGGACATCTAGATACAGTCCATAGCAGTGTGTTTATATCTATTAATCAGAGGTTAGAGACATGGTTTAATTTTAGAATAAATAATGTGTATACAGAGAGAAAGACAGATATATTTTGTGCCTAGAATATCACAGGATAAATAATTATCCTATGATATTCAGAGAGAGACAAAGAGATAGATACGCATATGCCCAAAGCTGCAATATTATGTCAGTTAATTCTCTTTAATTTTTACTAAAATGACCAGATAATCATGTCTCTTCTTCCATGTTGCTGTTCAGTAATGTGTTTACTCATTTCTTCCCAAGATGATAGCTTTGCACCACAGTACAGAAGGGAAATTCTGTTTTTTTTGTGTTTTCACTGGAAGGCAAATATAGAAAGATAACCAGACCTCCACGGGAGGTTACAGAGGTTTTCAGAATACTAGATTTTCACAGCTCACAAGTACTGCATGATCCCTACCAAACATCTTTTATGTGAAATTCTTGAATGTTTCCATAATAACTTTGCAGTTGAAAAAATAAAAACAAAATCAATAATAATGATAAGCAATGAAAATCTCTTATTATACCTGGAAATGTTATTATCATTGTAGTATTTTAAACAGTGAATCCCTGTGGAAATTTTTAATCTTTGTAGGCCACATCCTTTCCTCAGATCTCAGTGACAGATAGTAACACTTAGCTCTCCAGGTCTATCACTATTTCTCACATTCTTCGAAAATATAAAAGATTTTACATTAAAAATCATCACACTTAAAGTTTGTAGGTTCTGCCCCTTCCTGTGGTCTCTGCTAAAAATCAAGTCTCAGAAAACTGTTTCTTAACCGAACAAGAGTTTTGAAAGAAATTGACAAGTCTTTCAACCCCATCCAAATCTGCCACACACATATACAGGTTGAAACTAGAGGCTTTGTGCACTCCAGGCAATCAAAGAACCTTTCAGTGATTTAGGGAAATCTGAAAGAAGGCAGCAAATACAGGACCACACTAAGCCTGTACCTAAAAAGCTGTCTTTGTTTTCCAAGGATTAAAATGTTCAGTCATCCCAGTAAGTATGTGGCAAGGTGGCAAGTGTGGATGGCACAAAAGGGAAAGAAAGGGATTTGCTGTGATGCTGGCTTTTGTAATATTTATGGAAAGTGAACCAAATGAAATCTAAGGATGAGATTTTATGCATGAGACTCTGGAAACACCATCCTGGGGTATGTATCCGTCAGGTTATGCCCATAGGTAGGAGTGGTATAGCCACAGTCTTGGCATTGCCACTTGTCACCTTTGGCTTCTGAGTTTGGCCCATGGATGTCTGCACAGACGGCCCCAAGAGAGTCACATTAAAATAATAAGTTTCTGGATGTCCAGGAGGCTCATGTTCAGCAAGCCTGAAGGGCAGGAAAAGGCTGCGGGAAAGCCAGCTGAAAGATTTACTTAATTTTCATCAAGAATCTGAAAATTGACTGTTTTTTCCAAGCTTTTAAAAGAGCAACATTTAAACAATAAACAGGAGATACGTGACACTTTTGGAATGTACCTTGGATATATATAAATGTATAAAGATATTCCCAAGAAAGCTTTTCTTTTTGTTTTTCTTGGATGCGAACATCAGCATGTATAGCAAATAAAAAATTGGAGAAGTCACCACCTTTGCATCTAGATGGAAATACAGAATACACTTTAACCTGGGAAAGAAACCCTCTGAGAGAGATGAGCCTCGAAGCGAATATCACAATGTTTTGGAACTAGCCTGTTGCCTCTGGAACAATCTTTCATCACTCCAAACAGCTACTGAATTCTCAGGGAGACGACAATGACTGTGTCTCACCCAGTACCCACCCTTTTCGACAATATATATTTCCAGGGTCTGTCTTGTCTCCATGTAGCACACTGCAAAGCGGGCCTGATTTGTATGTTCAACCTTCAAGTCATCCACAATCTTGCTACATGATGTTTTATTTGGTAAGTGTATATGCTCTTCCCTCCAACATTTTTCAATTTAAAAACTTCACCAAGATCATAGCCTACATTCTAAAAGGTAGTGCACCACAGGTAGGGTGAACTTTTGTGAAGTAAAGATACAGACAAATGACTCCCACTTTCACACTCTGGAAGCGCTCTGCCCTCCACCTGCAGTCCCTGGTCACAGGCTGTCTCCTGCCTGGTCTCACGCCAGCCTGGCTCCTCTTGCTTTTCAGTTTTGCAAGACTGGCCTCTCTCCTATGCACTCCTCAGAGCTCACCTTCACTTCCCCCAGACAGTGTTTGTAGCATTTGTCTGTGTTGTAGTCTAGATTTATTTATTTTTATTTTAATAGAATATTTTATTCTATAAATATAATAGGCTGCTTCTTGGTTTTGGCTATTGCAAATAATGCTACTGGGTAAAATCTAGCACATATCTGCTGAGCAAGTGGATCCATTTCCTCAGTAATACCAAGCAGCAAAATGTTCTGTATAACTACAGTAGCTAGGACTACATATTTGTCTATAGTTCTACCACCCATAATGGATAGCCCAAGTAGAGCCATATCTTTGTCAACATTTGGAGCTATCTTTTGAATTTTTGCCACTCTTGTTAGTAAGTTAAGGAGTAATTTACCTTCTTAAATTAAAGCAATCTGTAATAGTAAAATATTTAGCCCAATATTTAGTCTTTCCTAGAGATTTTGTTCAAATTGTTTGTTCAAATTGTCTTTTAAAATGCCATAAATCAAAGTTAACAAGAAGAGTCAAACACGTTTATTTTAAAGAAAATAACTTTGCGGCAAATAGTTCGCTAAATTGTGGCTCAACACTCCAAAAAGAATCAATCACTATGATCTAAACATCAGAGAAATGTTTTGCTTTCTCAGGCCAGTCCCAAACGAGAAGCCACTGGACAAGGTCCATCGAGCTTCTCCACCATGACACATCCTGCATCACGCAGTCTGGGAGCCACTCCCAGAGTGTTGGACCCAATTGTATTTTTTATTTTTATCTTCATATTTAAGTAATAGAAGGCGCGCCATTGAATTACAAGAACAGTTGATCCTCAGGAAACAAATTGTTAGATGTATAAATCTGGTGATTTATATAGTTTGAAAAGTAACAAAGTTTCTTTTTGTTTACTATCATATTTCTCTCTGCAAGTGAGCGTTTGCAAGATTCTACATTTATGATATTAAAAGGTGAATAGCTAAATTCTAAACTCTTAGTAGGAAGACCACAGTTAAGTATAGTTAGCATTTCGTTCTATGACACAAAATAAAAAGGAGCAGTGAAAATTAAACTATATTAATAATACAAAGTGGGAAGATGGAGGAATGAATGTTTCTCTTTCTGAACAGTTTTTCTTGGAGACTTCATCAGAGGAAAGAAAGAAAATTGTATAAAATATTTTTCTTGCCTTTTCTATCCTAAATCTTTACTGGGAAACTCAAAGTAAAGGGGTTAGAATATCAGACTCTTTTAAAATATATTTTCTCACAAAAGACATTTTTCTATCTTTATTATTAGCAAAATTCAACAGTTTCCAGGACTTTATACCTTTCCCCCATGCATTAAAACTTTTTTCCATGAGGGTGAAATATTTTTTTGAAGTGAACTTGAACACTGTCCAAATAAAAGCTTCTTCTTTGGTCCCCAAATTAACTAAAACATAATTGTGATTTTAGGAGTTTGGGGAATCCTGGTGTACCACTTGAGAATTCACCTTTCTCTTAAATTAGAATAATGGATTTATGGAATTAGAAAGAACGACTGATTGCCAAAACTAAGAGAGATGAGCTCCAGTTCCACATTCAGTTCCAAATTGTTTCCACACATAAAATGTAGCTCTTTTCTGGTGGTCTTTCTGGGAGGAGATGGTGACAGAAACTTCGTTACAAACAGGTTCTTGGAAAATATCATACAAGTGTAGTTTTAACCTATAATTTCCTAACATTTATGCTTATAATAGTAAATAACTCTAACAAGTTGTACTTGCCAGAAAATCTATGAAAAAGTTATGTCAGAGAGCCTTGCTCAGAAACAAAAATAAAATGAGTAGAAGGAGTATTTCCTTGAAAGCATACAAGTCATCCTGTAAGGCATCTTTGGGGGGAGCCAGTGGAGCAACGGGATCCACTGATGAGAGTATTAGTGACATCCTTTAATGTCCACCTGCTGTCCAATGACTACCCACATATTGTGGAAAATATACTTTCTTCCATTAAAAACACTGGCTAAGTTGACAGAGAATCAACTAAATGTCAAAAACTTATAATGAAATAAAAACGTTGTGTAGAGAGAATGAAACAATGCAAATCAAACATTACTCAACTTCCTGTATGAGAATAATTCTGAACTACATTTTGAAAGTGATTGAATTGACAAACAATAGCCATGTCTATCAGTAGAGCATGAGATTTTGACCCATGCATGCAATGTAGAAAGATTAAATCACACAAATTACTGCATCCATCATCTCCCCAGTTTACCATATATTTCAGTAAAAATGGGAATATCTGTCCTATCAACAATATTGAAATATACAATAAGTTAGTGCTAACTGTGATCACCTTGCAAGGTGATGACCACCAGCACTGACTCCTCCGGTTGGACTGAAACTGAGTGTCCTTTGATCAACAGCTGCCTTTCTCTACCACTTCCTTTCCCTTTCTCTGCTGGTAGCTACCTTTCCTCTCTGTTTCTGTGATTTTGAGTCTTTTAGACTCTTTATATAAGTAGCATCATGCCCCATTTGTTTTTCTGTGCCTCGCTTAATTAAGCGTAATGTACTTCAGTTCTAGCCACACTGTTCCAATGACAGAATTTCCATATCTTTACAGGTGTGTAGTATTCCACTGTTTGTTTTACACATTTCCTTTATCTGTCTGGTGAGGGGCACTTGGCTTACTTCCCATATTTTGGTTATTGCAAATAACACTGAAATGAATATAGAAGTGCAAACATTTGTGAATATACCACGTTTATTTTTCTGAATGTGTACTCTGAAGTACGATGGCTGTATCCTATGGTAATTCTAATTTCAATCTTTTGTGGAACTGCCATGGTATTTTCCAAGATGGCTGTGCTAATTGTATATCCACCGACATTGTGCCAAGGTGGCAGTTGCTGCACAATTTTGCCAATACATAGTAGTTCACCTTTTTGATAAGAGCCATTATAGCAGCTATAAAGTGATATATCATTATAGTTTTAATTTTAATTTCACCTATAAATAGAGATGTTGAACATTTGTCTGCTTTTGAGAAATGTCCATTCAGGCCCTTTGCCCATTTTGTCCCTGCTGTTATGTTGCTTGAGTTCTTTATTTTGGATACTAACCCTTTATCACATATACTTTGGGAAAATATGTCTGCCAAATCCATGTCTCTTCAAGCTGGTAATTGTGTCTGTTGCTGGCAGAAGCTTCTAGTTCCTTCCCCCAAATGGCAATATATAAACAGAGCAAGGAGCAAGTGCCCGGCAAGAAGGAAAACCATGGAAAAGGAAATGACAGAGACAGGGATAAAGCAATAACTGATGTTTCATTGCTCTCACCAAAACACTCAACCTAACTCAAGCTGCTGTACAACTGTGGAACTCCTGAGAACAGTAAGGGATGGAGACACATTAAAGGAGTGAGCCAGTCGCACTCTATGTGTATTACAAGCAAAAAACAAACAACCTGAACAAACTAAATCTCAGTATGCACTAAAGCACTAATGAGCATAGGGTAAAAAATCCAGCTCTTTGATAGACCAGGGCCTTTTATGGTTAGGGGTTAAGGGATGTTTGCACAGCACGCTCCTCTTACACTTCCAGTCCTGAAGTTGGTCAGCATAGCTCTTAAGTCAAAGTGTAATTGCACATGTGTTAGTTTTGTCTTTTCTCCCCCAGCAACTGGCCATCATATTCATAGATGATAATCTTCTAATTTTTTTATTATTTTAAAGTTAAAAAATAAATAATGAAACAGAATTTCAAAACAAAATAATAGGAGATTAACAATGATTAATATATTGTGTATTGTTGGCTTTGAAGTAGTTTTTCAGAATATAATATATAGGCACGAAAAAATGATCAAATAAAGAAAGCACAAACCACTGTTTCTGATGAGCTGACATTAGTAGTATAGTTATTTATCTGGTATAGTTATATATAAAATCTCTTTCCTTCTTCCTTTTCTCCTTTCCCCTGTCCCAGTTGCTCTTTTCCTTTGAGAAGTTTCTTTCACTTTCACTGTCACTTTCACAATATGTATGGTACATTTTGGATCTTGTTTACTCTCTGTTTTTTACACTATGTAGACAGCATGATATTTACACATGCGAGTCTGACTCATTTCATGTATGAGTATTATCTCTAGTTGCATCCCTTTACATATAAAAGCTTCACATTCATCCTTCTATATAGCTGAGCAGTACTCCATTGCATGAAAACACCCCATCTTTTTTAGTCATTCCATAGTTGATAGGTATTTGGGTTATTTCCAAGATTTTGCTATTACAAATTATGCTGCTATGATCATGTGTTCACATATTTTGCTGTGGTATGAACCCTTCTCCACTGTTGCTGGTAGTGTAGACTGGTTCAACCACTGAAGAAATCAGTATGGAAATTCCTCAAAAAACTACAATTGTAAGTACCATTCAATCCAGATATTCCCTTTCTGAGTATTTTCCCGGAAGAATTAGAAGCATCACACTTTTGACTTTTGACACTTTAAAGTAAGTTGTTATCATGGCTTATTTTGCAGTCTCAGATCATGGAGGGTATTGCCATAATTTTTCCAGTAATGGTCTGTCAGTGTATTTAAAGCCTTTTCTAATCCTTCTGTGACAGCTTTCCTTTCATTTTTAAGTGAGTGCCTTTGTGACATCTAATCTCATTTGTGATTTTCACCTCATTCTCATCGCTGCCTTTCTTGATCACCCCTGATGTAGGGAAAGGGAGTTTTTATTCTGCTTTTCCTTCCTCTAACTTTACTGATACCAAAGAATGCAGGGAAGGGAGGAAAGTACTAGTCTGTGTTAGTCTGTGACATCTTTAAGGTAAGGGAGGGAAGTTTATTTTGGCTCACAGTTTCAGAGAGTTCAGTGTATGGTCAGTTGGCCTTGTTGCTTTGGGCCTCTGATAGCATAGCACACCCTATGGAAGGGATTCATCTCACATCAGTATGGAAGCAGAGAGAGAGACAACGAGGAGCTGAGGTCCAATCGTTTCCTTATAGACAGTGTCTTTCTTTCCTTTCATTAGATCCTACCTCTTCAAAGTTCTACCATGTCTTTGTAAGGCCAGGGGCTGAGGATGACAAATGGGTTTTGGGGGGGATACTCCAGGTCAAACTATAGGACTGCCACAAAAAGTTTCACAGATTGCGTGACTTAAGCAACAGAAACTGATTGCAGCAGTTCTGGAGGCTGAAGACTGAAGGCAAGGATTGGCCAGCCTTGGTTTCTCTGGAGATCTTACCCCTTGGCTTGTTGATGATCATCTTTTCCTGTGTTCTTACATTGTCTCCCCCCTCTGTACGTCAGTATCTTGATCACTTCTTCTTAATGACATACTTGTCAGTCAGTTCCCAGCTTACTCTAATGACCTCATTTAACTTGATTTTCTCTGTAAAGAGTCTCTCTCCATTCTGAGGTCCTGGAAAGGAGACTTCAGTGTAAATCCCTTTTTGCGGTCTAACACTCTTGAGTTAAGACTTGGGAAGAGGTTAAAGGACGAAATGTCTCTCTACTTACAGAGCCACTCAAAATCATGTCACAAAGGGAACTGGAAATATCCCAGAGGGCTTCCTCTAAATTATGCTAGGGATATTTCCTTTAAACAGGCTGCAAACTTCACTTTGCATGTTATCACTGGTTTCTCTTATCCAAATGAAAATTTTGTAAGGGAGGGAATTGGCAAGAAATACCAGATTGAGGCATCTCAACTTCTTTTTAAAATTAGCCTTTGCTATGGTGGTCACAGAAGTGCACGGAAACAGCACAGAATGAAATGGCATACAGAGTCCCACAGAGAAGATGTATCTGAAATCCTTTCATTTGAAGAGTTGAACAAATGTAGGTTCTTGTATCTGAATATGTTCTGTATGCCATGAACATTCTTATTAGTTACTTTCTGCAAGGCTGTAATTGAGGTGATAAACTTACAGTAGAAGAGGTTTAGACAGCTTACAGTTTTAGAAGCCCACGCTCAAGCTCAGGCAGCCCCTTTGATTCAGGCTTCCGCTGAGGGCAGAAGTGAACATCTCACATCTAGATGCAGGAGTCAGAGACTGGGGAACTGGGGTCCTACAGTATCTTCAGGAGTATACCGTGGAGACAAAGCAGCCATCACTGTGCCTGTCACTCAAAAGGTCTCCCTTTCCTTAAAGCCTTGCATCCTTTTCCATTATTGGCACCCATGTGACCAAGTCTTTGACAAATAAAACTTTGGAGGAAACTTTCCATACCCAAAATGTACAATAGCATGTTAATTTGTATTTGAGTACTATTGGGTTCATAAATGCTGACTAAGTATATTTGGAATTCAATCTAAAATATTTCTAAGAAGCTTTTCAAATAGTATTGTAAAATTACATTTAGTAATGCTTTAGATATTTCTATTTATATATGCAATAATATAGGCTTATTATAAAAGATAATAATGCTCCATTTCCATTCTGGAGAGTGAGAAGTTTAAAAAAAAATTGAATAAAGTCTACCTCTTGCTAGAACTTCCCAAGATACTGGTACAGAAATGAGAGGCTGAACTGCTTCTCTCAGAAATTTGATATTTAGATTCTGAGAATCAAATCCAAGGCCTTAGACATGCTAGGAAGTACTCTACCAAAGAGCTATACCCGCACCTGAGGGGACATCACTTGCTCAAGTACAGGAAGCCTTGTGTTCCACCTCTGTCCCACAAAATATGATTGAAACTACTTTTAACATTTTACTTAAACTGAACATAATTTCAGAACATTTTTATCCACTGGATTCTGCCTTATACAGTAGAGATGTCTCATTTGGAAATATAGAAAATGTATCATTTGTTGAATAGACTGGAACCATTCTCAAGAATATTGTCATCTGAGGCTTATGATGCTTTTTTTCTTAAGTTAGATATGTATATGATTATATAAATGTATAGTTTCACATATTACATCTTGTACTTTATGCAGGATAAAACTATAGTTCAAAACACTGGGTAATGTTAGAGAAAGAATCTTTTTATCAAAATACCAGTTTCTGCTCACAAAAGGATAAGGAGCAGTAAGAAATGACAACCTTTTGTATAGCATATATTTTATTGGTGATTAATTTCATTATATTGAGAGTATTGAAATGATTCAAATGATCTTCTATATAGACATATATTACTTGATTAAAAGACTTATTTACCCATGGTTTAACATAAAAACATTTTGTTAGTGCTTCACAAGATATTCAGTATAATGGTAATACTGAAATAGATTATATTTATACATATATATGTAAACTAGGTCAACACAAATATTTATAATAATTTAGGAATATATCATAGCATATTGAAAATTGTCGACATGGTGTTTTTCACTATAAGGATTTTAACGTAAAATTAAGACAGACTTTGGCTTAATAATGAGTTGGTATTTATAAGTATATACTACCTGTTCCTCAAGTCATTTTGCTATTCTACTTTAAAACTGAGTGTTTGTTTTTCTTTCATTTTATCAAACTGACACAAAATACTCGAAACCTTACTTATCCCTCTTTGACCTAGGAAAGTCTTTACTTGTTTGATTTGGAAATGCTAACAGATATGAAGGTGGACAAGTGATGCCTGTTGTAATAACCTTTTAAAGTAAATCATTCTTTGCTGAACTTTAGCTTTGTTTTTATTTTGCATTGTCACATGCACACATAAATGTTAATTGCAAGTGTGAATTTGCTTAACATATAAACATATGTTGTAAGTGATTTATATGTGTCTCATGCTGTATTAGATAAAGTAAAAAAAATGTTGTAATCTAATAATTTAAAAAATATACCCTTGTGATTTACATAAATAATTTGTATTTTATAATGCAAATAATATATGATTATGTGTGAAAAAAAGTTTTGTGCTGAAGTGAAACATAGAATTAAAGCTCTGAAGAACAGAACTGTTGTAATGAATGTCCAGAATATTTAGCAATGTTGCCTCAAAAGAGTTTGAACTTACAGTTGGACTGTATGAAGTGGCATGGTTTGGCTAGATATGTGAAGAAATGAACTATCCTTGAAATGTGGGTAGTCAAGAAACAAGTTCTGAAGATAAAACAAAAGATTTTTAAATATTTTATTTTAAAGAGAATAAAATTGATAGAACTGTGGGGGACTGGCGACATCTGAAAAGATAAGAAGTATGAAATAGAAATGACCTTTATTTTGAGAATGTGTGGAGAGACACCCCCAATCCCCTGTGGTGCGGCATCTCCCCCCGGGGTCAGTGATCTCTACGTGGAACACATAGAGGGGGGCATACATGTAGCTTAGGATGGGGGTGGTGCCTGAGGGGGCATTAGGGATATACAGGTAGCCCATTGGTACTCTTTTGGCGCCAGAGGTAAATTCCTAGGGGTGGAGGAGATGGAGATCCTTGGTTTTGCCTGAGGCTTTACCAGCTACAGTGTCCTGTCTGGGCCAAAACTCTTTCATATCCCTGGTTATTATTATTAGGAAACGGGGTGGAGATTTCTTTTTTTACTGCTTCCTGCTGGGGGGTGCTGTACTGGGGTCTAGGGGAGTCGATGGGATGATGGTTGATGCCCAGGTAGAAGCTGGTGCCAGGTGTCTTAGCTAGGACAACTTCACTGGTGAATGCACAGATGTGAGACTGGAAAAACAAAGAGACAAGATGTTATGAGGAGACATGGCACTGTCATATTTAAGGACCCAGGTGAGGTAGAAGGAAAGGTGTCTTTGATTTAGATATGTCATTATATCAGGACCATGTTGAGGTAGAAACTTTTCCATGGTAAGGCAGAATTCTGAAAAATAAATGTGGGGTTATGAGGAGTGAACTTATGATAGGTGACTACTCCCCCATCTGAAAGGGTAAAAGTTAAGAGGGTAGGTAGGTAAGGCTTGTCTCTGGTATGCATGACGTTGGAGTCTTTAGGAAATACTGTTAAGAGACCTGCTGTAAAAAGAATAAGAAATTAGAAACCAAATTGGATAACAAAACATGACAGCCTGAGAGTTGTGGCTTTGGGGCCTTTGTAAGGTAGAGATGAGTAGGCAACAGGACAGTTAGATCTAAGGCTGGAAGGGCATCACTTAGCCTTAATGATGTGAAATCAGGATGGCAGTCTAGCAACTCTGATCACTGTTGAGGTTGCCAAGAATATCAGGTATGGGTCCCTGTTACCTGGTTGTAGTCCTTGGAATGATTTGCTGTAATAGAACTTTAGCAAGTGTATCAGCAGTCTCCCTGGTTGTGTGAAAAGCTTTTATGTATCCTGAAAAAGTATAAACAAAGTGACAAGGCAAAATTTATCTGTCAGTCTTGACCAGGGTTATCTGAGAAAGTGGTGAATCGAAAGGAAGGGGGTGTTCTATATCACTGAGGAGAGGTTTACTAGCAATAACAGGTGTAAGCTGTTGAGGCCTCAGAGTGTCTGGGTCAGCCTGTATAAACATAAGGGAATAAAAAGCATTTTTAAGATTTAGGACTGTAGAGTGAGTGGTGGAGGGAAGACTTGGCACCACTGGGTGGATTGAGAAGAAGCAGTCTGGAACCTGCACGAAATAGGCCCTGTTTGTAAATGGCATAGATTGACCATCAATAACCTAGAGGCTGAGGATTTAATATAGCAGCCTAAAAACTCAGGAAGAACTCTGTACATATGGCCTCTATGTCCACAAGTATAGAGAATGCCTTACCTGAGACATTTAGTGGGACTTAGACTCTGAGACAGACACCTTAAAGTGGGCTGCTGTTGGCCCTGACCCCTTCAGTCTTCAGCAGCAAGTTTCAGCAGATCTGTTGGTGATGAATCTGGCAGTGTTGGCATTTCTTGTGAGGGCTGGAATTTATGATGGTTTACCCACTCTCTGGTGGCTAGGACAGTCCAGTAGCCCTGGGGTAAGGTCCCAAAGGAATGCCAGAATGGGGCACTCTCTTCCCCAGTGTCTTTTGCTGCATTTGAGGCATGGTCCATGGGTAGGGGGCCCAAGCAGCTCCACCTTGTGTTGGTTTACCTCTCTCAGAACTCCAAGTGTTATCAACAGGGTGTTTATGAGTTTAGCAATGGCTTCTCATAAGGAGAACAGGTTCAGGGAATTTTAGGACCTGACATATCATTTATGTCATATAAAAGTATCTCTTTATGTTATTAAAATGTCTAATGCCATCTAATTTTTGGAGGATGGCCTATTTAATTAATTTTTACCTTTTTATTTAAGTGAGAAATCAGCTATGGTGTTATTTAATATCAGTTGAATACAGTTAATTATGGCTCGGTGGAAGGCTGAGCCAGGGCAGGTAGATAGGCTGGGAATGGTTTAAGTTTGGCTTCTGCCACAGTGTTGGTTTTGCTGTTCTGTATATATCATACAACCCTTGTCCTGGAAAAGAGCTAGTGGTCCCCAGCTAAAGGAATTTATAATTTTTAAAAAATTTTAGTTGTTAAACAGACTGGTGACAATGTAGTATAATATAGGCAGTAAGCTTAACATAGAACATTACTGGTGGTTTACAGCAAAAGGAATTCATAAATACCTCTTAATTTTAGTTGTTAAACAGGAGATTA
Source organism: Cavia porcellus (assembly GCF_034190915.1). Lineage (NCBI taxonomy): Eukaryota > Metazoa > Chordata > Mammalia > Rodentia > Caviidae > Cavia > Cavia porcellus. Next base: position 24,690,384 of record NW_026947510.1, read on the forward strand.
CTGAAGACTTTATTTGATAATCAAGGCTGGTAAAATTACCAGGTGGCCACTTTCCTGTTTATCAGCCAAAGTCTTGTCTATTGCCAGCTTACTTAACCTTGATTAAATGATTTGAGAATGTAAAAAAATAGCATCTCTGAGCCAAGCTGCCAAGCTGCTAAGCTGCTGTTCATCTGTGTTTGTGCTAAGAGCGGCACTGGGGCTTGGAAGACACTTGTTTGGGAGACATACTTGTTTGGGAAACATGCAGCACCTAAGGCAGGATGGAACTCTGAGGCTGGGCGGGGCACGCTCAGGGTGGGGGCAGCGCATGCAGAATGAAGGCAGGGTGAGCACTGGGGTGTAGAGCACGGTGTGGGCCGGGACTGCCCCTGGAAACGCATGCACTGCGATGGTGGCTGCAGTGCTGGCAGTGGCAGCAGTGGCAGTGGTGGCAGTGGCAGCAGGTATGCGGTGCCCAGGGGGCAGAGCTGGGAGGTGGCCTGACATGGACCTGAGCCACCATGTGGAGCCAGAACTGCTCACAGGGTGCACAGATTAGGGCGCAGCATTAGAGCCGAACCCGTGCGGACCCGGAGCACTTCATGGAACCTGAGATACTGCTCAGAGTTGGGGTGCAGCATGAAAGCTTAAAGCAGCAGTATCTGCCAACACTGTTTGGGCTGGAGCATGGCACGAGAGCTTAAAGCAGCTTGCGTGTATCTCTCAACACTGTTTGGGCACATTTCTCCCATCTTGGCAGGGAATGGGTCAGTGCACCATCAGAAACGGGAAGCGGAGAGGAGACAAAGGGACACTGGCGGGAAAGGAAACACATTCTCAAAACAAAGGCTTAAAGATAGTTTTGTGGGGCTGGGGATTTAGCTCAGCGGCATAAGCGCCTGCCTTGCAAGTAGGCAGTCGTGAGTTCGATCCCCGGTACTGGTAAAAACGAAAAAGACAAAAAAAAAAAAAGATAGTTTTGTAAACTTGTTGACAGTCTGATAAGCCATAGATAGGTATGGGTTTTTTTGTGAGGGGACAGGAAGTGGTCCCCAAGATAAAATCTGGTGTGGGGTCTGGCCCCGGAGTTATAGCCAGATGAGGCAACAGACCTTGGCCTACTAAGTGTAAGTCCTCACTTTTTACTTATTTTAGACTGATCAACCACCTATGGTTCCAAAGCCCGTAATAATTGGCAGTCACCATTATACATGTGGATTTCTCGTGCGTTTTAGTAACAGCTCTGCCTGTGGGAACTTAAAAAGATCTGAAGGATGTGAGAATCTTTCAGTGTGGACACAGGCTGGCCCAGGAAAACTCTGCCTTGGGCTATCTACCGACATGACAGCATCACCGGAACCCACGGAAAGTGGGAGAAAACCTGCCTGGGGCCTGGCTCAGTGGCAATCTCTGGGGGTTGCTCACTTGTGGTAAATTTGGTTGGTGTTGTTTGTGAACCAGCAGCAACAAGTTTACAGGCCCTGAGTGTAGAAGTGAGGAATTAATGCAGGATGTAGTCCGGTCCTGGTCCTGAACAGCAGGGGACTCAAACTGGGAGGGACCCAGGAATCTCTCATCTGCCGTTCCTGGTCAGGGAACCATATGATAGAACTGTGGGGGACCGGTGGAGGCTGAAAAGATAAAAAGTATGAAATATAAATGACCTTTATTTTGAGAATGTGGGGAGAGACACCCCAATTCCCTGGGGTGCAGCATCTCCCCCTGGGGTCTGCAATCTGTCCGTGGAACACGTGGAGTGGGGGCATACATGTAGCTTAGGTTGGGGGTGGTGCCTGAGGGGGCATTAGGGATGCACAGATAGCCCATTGGTATTCTTTTGGTGCCAGAGGTAAATTCCTAGGGGTGGGGGAAATGGAGTTCCTTGGTTCCACCTGAGGCTTTACCAGCTACAGTGTCCTGTCTGGGCCAAAACTCTTTCAAAAACCAAGCAAAACAAAACAGAACAAAGTTAATCTGTAAATGACACAAGACTTCAAAACAATAGGAAATCAACAATGGTTACCATAATGCTACCTGCTGTCTTCAAAATAGCTACCGAGGGCCAGAAATTTAGTTCAGCTACCTAGGCACCTACCTTACAAGCATGTGGTCATGAATTCCATCCCCAGTACCAAAAAATAAAAAATAAATGAAAAATAAATTTAAAAAATAGTTACAGATAGCTTCAGACAGTAAAAATAAAGCAAAGCAAAACAGAACAGAATAGAACCAATGAAAACAAAACAATTAATGTAATAAAAGGCTTCAAAACAATAGTAAATTCAAAATGGCTACTATAATATATCTTGTTATGTTTGAAATAGCTACCCATGCCATCAGACACAATAAAATCGAACAAAACAAAATATAACAAAATTCAACCCAACAAGAAAATGACACAGGACTTCAAAACATGATAGTAGAGAATCAACAATGGCCACCACCATCAGAAGGAGATCCCCATAAATGCTATACTGCATATTGCCAATCTTGTGAACAGATGATCAGACCACCAACTTTAGACCTGCAAATCAGTGAAACACTAAACACTAAAAGCATTAAATTGTATTCCACCTCCATAGCCATTATTGCAGCCTGTTTATATAGATCAGCCTGTCATTTACTGGGCCAAGGGTCCGGTATTGGCTCATCTTGTTTCCCAGCCCACTCACTGGAAGGGGCTGGCATCTGACTCTTCCTTCCCTACAGCAGCCTGCGGATGGCACTGATTTGCAGAAAGGGTTTGATTCTTGTTCTCTTCCACCACAGTCTGCAAATGGCCAAAAAAGATTTCAAAAATAATGATAAAGATACGCAGCCTACATATTTTGTCCTATATCAGTGCATATACACAATTGTCAGAGAATATATTTAGCATTTGTTATATACTGAGCATTGCATAGTAATAAAAGATCAAAATCTTTGTTTATTTTGAATTTGACCTTTTATTTTCAATTCATTTATTTTGAGTTTGACCTAAAATATTTGCTATTCTTATGTTATTTCACTGAAGTAGTTAAGATAGTAACTACAAATTGGAAAGGTTTTGTTTGTGGCCCTGACATTAATAAACACCTCAAAGTATCCTGATATCAGATGATTTTAGCACTGAAGTGATAAAGTGATAAGAAAATCAGAGCAACAGTGAAGCTATGGAGTAAACTTCACAGTTCTGAAGACACCCTGTATACAATACTCTCTCTCTCTCATGGGGGCTTAGCAGACATGCTCTTAGTGGGCAGGAGATCAAACTTTTAACATGTCGCTTCCCTACCAATATCTCAGTTTTTGATAGAGCCTGGCTTATCTCTCTGAAAGTTGGAGTCTATTGTGAGAGGTAGTGACACAACTAGAGCCCCATATATATGACTATGATGTTATTCTAGAGCAAGGGGAGACAGTCCAATATATGTACAAGCTTTGCTGGAGGGGATAACATAAACATCTGTTATTCCAGATCCTCTGCCTCCATAGTTTGAGAGTTGCATTCATTATATTTTTCTTCTTATTCTCATAGGAATACCTTGAGGTGGTTTTTCATCTTTGACATCAAAAGACCTCACTATATACTGATAACTTTTTCCAATCTACAGTATCATTTTGACATAAGAAACACCAGTTGCCCCTGTGCCACTTGTCAACATCAATTCTCTGAGTTATATAAGAGTCAAGAAAAACAGAAGGAGAAAGGATTCCCTCTCCTAAATAAACACAAACAGTATGAGTGGCTGGTACCATATGATTTGTAAGGTGACTTGTACATTCTTTTTGGGTCTCAAGGGCATGATCTGTTTCTGTCTTCCACTGCTTCTCAAAGTACACTATTTCCCATCACTATGTGGGATGTGCATGAACCAGGCTCTGTGAGGTCTTTTGAGGGCTTCCCTGGACTTCTTTTTCAGTTTTACTGAAGGGTTGAGATTTATAATTGTTATAACCTAAGGCCCCTAACTATCGCGCTGAAGTCTGTTCTGTATAAATGCCACCTGCTGCTTTCCCTCCCCTTCCTCCTTCCCATTTAACTAGGTTAAGTTTTAACTTCCTAAAAGGCCACAAAACAAAGGCCTGAGGTAATAGCTTCTGAGCCCATCACAAATTGTGTTAATTGCATTAGATTGTACTATTCTTCACAAAAATAGCTTCGTTATATTTATATCATAGCAATACCTATAACTTGGCCTTACAGTATATGTGTTTTCCTTTTCCCTCTGAGTAAAGGATTGATATGTTAATCAATGCTCTCCTCTGTAAAGAATTGTAAAATCTTACCTAATTGATATGTTAACCATTGTTGCCCTCTACAAATAGAACAGTTGTGGTGCTAAAGTAAGGTAACTAAGGTTGTTAATTGCTGTTAGACTTCTCTATTCTTTGCTAAGAAAAACAAGATTTCTTCTTATCTAAACTTGCTAGTATGCAGGGAGACTTGCAACTGCCATTTCTGCTTTGCAGTGCATCACACCCCCATCCCCTTCCTTACATTGTGTGACCAGCAGCTGTTTTGTGGATTTACACGATAAAAGACCTGACTTTTAGCTGTGAGGTGCACAGTCTCCAAATTGGCTCCTGGAGGCTGTGTCACCAGGCCTGAAAATAATGCCTTTGCTTCCCAAATTTAATTTCTTGCTTCCTTGGATTTTATACTGGGGTCTGAGTTATCACAATAATGGCAACAGAATTAAAGTTGACAGTAAAAAGAATTGTATTGGTCAGCTGTCTATGACAAAATACTTGAGATTGACAACTTAAAGAAGAAAGGCTTATTGTCACTCATAACTTCAGACTTTTCAGCTCATGATTACATGGTTTACTTAAGGAGATTTTAGGCTTATAGAGAGGCAAAAATATCAAGGTAGGGGAGAGCCATTCACCTCATACCAGTCAGGAAACAGAGGGGAAGCCCAAAGGAGGCCAAGAGCAAGGGATAGGGGAAAATTGATGTAGAGGTCACGCTGCACTGACCCACTTTCTACACCTCCTAATAACCATGAGCTCAAGGATGGACCAGTCCACTGATGAGACTGATGCTTTCATGATATTATCCCCCACAAGCTCCTCTGCTGCAATTGTGGGAAATATCTTACGACAGCACAGAACAGAAATGGGAATATTTTAGTTTCCATCCTTGGTATCTCTTTGGTAGTGCTCACTGACACTAGATTCCAAAAATACTTTGCTTCTCTAATTTTTATGAATTTGAATCTGAGAAATTAATTGAAGTCTTGCCACTCTAGCAGTCAACTGGGTAAATAATGTCACCATGTGAGATGAAATTAGAGGACTGAGTAACTGAAGTGGAGTGCACTGCATAGCTTTGTTTGTAAGTGGCAGTGTGATGACTTCAGAGCACACTGCCATGGGCATTGTTTTTGATCTTTTAGAAAGTCAGCCAATGATGTGCATGAAATTACATAGCAAATGGTGAGATTTTGTTTCTGAATTTGCAATGATGTCAGTTTATGTGTGATTTCTCTAACCATTCTTTTGGAAATGCCAATTAAGCATTTGTTTCTGAGCAATAACATTAGGAATGATTATTAAAATGTATGTGGGCTCATAAATTCCTTCAAATATTAGCAGTAGGACTCCCTGTTGAAACTGCCAAAGCAAAGTCAAATCATTACACCAAGATACAACTGCATAGTGTTACACAAATTTCCAAAAATCAAATAATTATCTGCATACAAGTAATTATACATGCATATTGCATAATATTTGGTTTTTGTTTTTGTTAAGGTATTCTCTTAAGAGTTATTTTCTCTAGACTACATTATGATCATTCCTATGTTTCATTTATTAAAGTTCAAAATGGACAGTCATCACTGATAGTTATGGGCCTGGGTAAGACTTCCATCTCACTTTCTCTCTCATTTAGATGTTCTGTTTGTTGTTGTTGTTGCTGAAGGGTGTGTGTGTGTGTGTGTGTGTGTGTGTGTGTTGGCACCACATTAAGGACTGTCCTAAATTCCCATCTTCATTTTTTCTCAAAATGCAAAAGTTTATGTAGCATTCTCTTAACAATGTCTTTTACTCCAATTGAAACTTCAAGCACTGTGACCCTAAAACTTAGTTCCTCTTAAGTGTAAACTGAAGACTTTCCCAAAATTGTCTCACACTAGCCTAGTGGAATCAGAATTAATGCAGACCAGTAGGTTTAAAATCAACCCAGGCAACTATGAAATGAAGCCAGGATGAGAGCCACTCAGAAGCAGGGGGATGATGGCAGAATATCAGATCTGGGGAGACAAAGGGACCCATTCTCTAATTTACTTCCTCTCTTTACTTCAAAGTACTTGTGACTACATTACAGCATCAAAGGCATCATGAGCACCTGCGGCTGTGACTGCCAGTGGCTTCACAGCTCTGAGGCCCCACAGGGCTTTGAAGTGCAGTTGTGAATTCCTATAGCTGCTGAGAAGTGGTCCATTAGGGCAATCAGGGCATGATTTTGCAGAAAGAATTGCTTTCTGTCTACTTCACAGGGACTTTGAGATGAGAAAATAAGCATTGCTCCTACTTAAACTCTGCTCTTGGCTCTATTAAATTTTGTTTTTATATATGGTCATTGAGTACTTAGTGTCTCCAAAGAAGTTAGGAATGATTGCTGATTTTCAGTCACTAATGTCACTAAAAGTTTCTCTGAAGTAGTCTTAAAAATTTGAAGTGTTTGATAACATAGAAAGTAAATACTGCTGAACCTGCTGCCTGTTAAAATTCTTCCACAGGAACTTGGCCTCTCGTGGATATCTGGTCTCTTTAGAACAGACTTTAATTGAAACATCTGTTAACAGAAAAAAAGAAGCAAACTTTGAATTCTGCTTTCTAGTCTCCCGTTGTCACCGAGTAGCTATGTGTATCCAATAGAAAAAGCTTGGAGATTGTGCAGCTCCAGGCTAAAAAGTGATGAATGAGCAAAGGTGCACAGTGTTCCATCCTTGTGACCCTTTCTAGGAGTACAGGATTACAAGACTGACTGTATCACAGTTTCTTGACATGATCTGGTGGATTCTAAATATTAGTAGGTCATAACTACTAGGGGAAAGAGGAAGTAATAATATTGCATTTCTAGAAAATGTTAATGACTTTTTTACTATATAATGATGGAAAAAGCATAAGCAAATTTGTTGATTGGGTTAATCCTTGTATTTGTATAGAGGTTCTGTGAATTTAGATCACCAAGCCATTTATTTACCTGTAATAATAGACTATATAATATACCCAGAGCTAGAAATAAATCATTAGAATGTCAGAATGTTTCACTGGATTATTTCAGATTAGAAATAACATAATAATGCAGTTTAGAAAATAAAGAATGTGTAAAAAAAAAAAAGCTCTTGTCAACCATGCCAATTTTGATAGTTAAAAGTTTATTTTGTGAATATGCATTATAGATAAATTGCATTGCACTGAAATCTATCTTTTTCAAAATTAAAGTAATTTAATACTGAAGGAACAACTATTTTAAATACTGTTATTTCTAGAAATTCTAAGCCTTCATCTGTGTCCAAAACTGTTTATTTGAAATACTATACTTTTGCAAATCAAAATTGGAAATTTTTTGATAGGATTTTTGGCATAAGTAAGAGAAGAAAGAAAAAAAGGCCCTTATTATGGGCCTGGGAGGGCTCAGAAGAGAAGAAGGACACTCTGAGAGAACAAAGGGGTGAGCAGGCTTTTATCAGCATTACGTTTGGGAGGGGTTTGGGGCTAGACAAGAAAGTCATAATAGTACTGGATTGGAGGTTTTTTGGTGTGCATGGGGCTAGAGACAGGAAGCTTATTTTGAGTTGAGGAAGAAGAAGGAGGAAGTCAGATAAGTTGTTGTTTTTGGCTCTTTCGCCATCTTGGACCTTTGCCATGATGACTTGGCAAATCTCACAGGGACAGGAGCCTGTCACCTTTGAAGCAAAGAAACTAGTGAAATTTACAAGGGATAAGTGATTGAATTGCGGCTGTGGCTGAAAAGATAAGAAGTATGAAATATAAATGACCTTTATTTTAAGAATGAGGGGAGAGACCCCCCCAAGACCCTGGGTGCGGCATCTCCCTGATGTGGGTGATTTCTCCATGGGGCACAAGGAATGGAGGCATACATGTAGCTTAGGTTTGGGGTGGAGCCTGAGGGACATTAGGCATGCACAGGTAGCCAATTGGTATTCATTTGGCGCCAGAGGTAAATTCCTATGGGTGGGAAGATAGAGTCATAGGTAAATTCCTAGGGGTGGGGGAGATGGACCTCCTTGGTTTTGCCTGAGGCTTTACTGGGTACAGTCCTGTCTGGGCCATAATCCTTTCATTCCTGTCTTATGACTATTATTAGGAAAGGGGGCAGAGATTTCTTTTTTTACTGCATCCTGCTGGAAGAGGGCACTGTACTGGGGTCTAGGGGAGTCGATGGGATGATGGTTGATGCCCAGGTAGAAGCTGGTGCCAGGTGTCTTAGCAAGAACAACTTTACTGGTGACTGCACATATGTTAGACTGGAAAAACAAAGAGACAAGATGTTATGAGGAGGCATGGCATTGTCATATTTAAGGACCCAGGTGAGGTAGAAGGAAAGGTGCCCTTGATTTTGATATGTCATTTTATCAGGACCATGTTGATATAGAAACATTTCCGTGGTAAGGCAGAATTCTGAAAAATAAATGTGGGGTTAGGAAGAGTGAAGTTATGAGAGGTGATTACTCCCCCATCTGAAAGGGTAAAAGTTAAGAGGATAAGGCTTGTCTCTGGTGTGCATGATGTGGGAGTCTTTAGGAAATACTGTTGAGAGTCCTGCTGTAAAAAAGGATAAGAAACTAGAAATTAAATTGGATAACAAAAACATGACAGCCTGAGAGTTGTGGCTGTGAGGCCTTGGTAAGGCAGAGATGAGTAGGCAAAAGGATGGTTAGATCTAAGGCTGGAAGGGCATCACTTAGCCTTAATGATGTGAAACCAAGATGGCAGTCTAGCAACTTTGATCACTGTTGAGGTTGCCAAGAATATCAGGTATGGGTCCCTGTAACCTGGTTGTAGCCTTTGGAATGATTTGCTGTAACAGGACTTTAGTAAGTATATCAGCAGTCTCCCTGGTTGTGTGAAAGGCTTTTATGTACCCTAAAAAGTATAAACAAAGTGAGAAGGCAAAATTTATCTGTCAGTCTTGACCAGGGTTGTGTGAGAAAGTCGTGAATCGAAAGGAAGGGGGTGTTCTATATCACTGAGGAGAGGTTTACTAGCAATAACAGGTGTAAGCTGTTGAGGCCTCAGAGTGTCTGGGTCAGCCTGTATAAACATAAGGGAATAAAAAGCATTTTTAAGATTTAGGACTGTAGAGTGAGTGGTGGAGGGAAGACTTGGCACCACTGGGTGGATTGGGAAGAAGCAGTCTGGATCCTGCACGAAATATGCCCTGTTTGTAAATGGCCTAGGTTGATCATCAATACCTTCTAGAGATTGAGGACTTACTATAGCAGCCTGAATACTCAGGAAGAACTCTGTACATATGGCCTCTATGTCCAAAAGTATAGAGAATGTCTTACCTGAGACTTTTAGTGGGATTTGGGACTCTGAGACAGACACCTTAATGGGGGGCTGTTGTTGGCCCTGACCCCTTCAGTCTTCAGCGGCAAGTTTAAGCAGATCTGTCAGTGATCAATCTGGTAGTGCTGGCATTTCCCGTAAGGACTGGAAGTTAGTATGGCTTACCCACTCTCTGATGGCTAGGACAGTCCAGTAGCCCTGGGGTAAGTTCTCAAAGGAATGCCAGGATGGGGCACTCTTGCCTAATGTTTTTCTGCTGCATTTGAGGCATGGTCTGGGGGGGGGGCCCAGGCAGCTCCACCTTGTGTCGGTTTACCTCTCTCAGAACTCCAAGTGTCACAAGTGTTACTGTTATCTCTGTTGTTAAAAACATGAAAAGCCATATTAAGTTCTCTATGAAATTTGAAGGTCAAGTTTTGCCTTTTTGTTTGGGATCTGGTCTATAGTAGAAAGTATCTATAGAATTTAATTAAGTATTCAGGAGTCAAATATAATTAACAGGGTACTTATGACTTTAGTAATGGCTTCCCATAAGGATGACAAGGTCTAGGGAATTTTAGGAACTGACATCATTTATGTCATATATAAGTATCTCTTTATGTTGTTAAAATGTCTAATGCCATCTGATTTTCAGAGCATGAGCTGTTTTATTAATTTTTTACCTTTTTATTTAGAAGAGAAATCTACGGTGTCATTTAATATCAGGTGAATATAGTTAATTATGGCTCAGTGGAGGACTGAGCCAGGGCAGGCAGACAGGCTGGGAAAGGTTTAAGTTTGGCTTCTGCCGCAGTGTTGGTCTTGTTGTTTTGCACGTATCATATAACCCTTGTCTTGGAAAAGAGCTAGTGGTTCCCAGCAAAAGGAATTTATAATTATTTCGTAATTTTAGTTGTTAAACTGTTAGGAGATTGGTAACAGTACAGTATAATATGTACAGTATAATATAAGAAGTAAGCTTAACATAGAACATTACTAGTGGTTTACAGCAAAAGGAATTTATATCTCTTAATTTTAGTTGTTAAACATCTAGGAGATTGGTAACAGTACAGTTTAATATAGGCAGTAATCTTAACGTAGAACATTACTAGTGGTTTACAGCAAAAGCAATTTATAAGTACCTCTTAATTTTAGTTGTTAAACATCTAGGAAATTGTACAGCATAATATAGGCAGCAAGCTTTACATAGAACAAGAAATTTGTGAAACATCTCTAAGCATATATCTGGATCTGAAAGAAAACATTTGTTATGGCTGGAATACAAGAAAAAGGCAGCAGAAACAATCTGAACTTTATATCTGAAAACATGGATACAGCACCAGATCAGCAATAATGAGCTGTCTTAGTCATATGAACTTTATTTGAGGTATCTCATATAATGCTATGGAGATTACTGTAGGCTTTAATTGATAAACAAGGCTGGTAAAATTACCAGGTGGCCACTTTTCCGTTTATCAGTCAAAGTCTTGTCTATTGCTGGCTTATCTAACCTAAATAAACCTTGATTAAAAGAAAAGGCTGGTGTGGACCAGGAAATAGCATCTCTGAGCCAAGCTGCTGAGCTGTTGTTTATCTGTTTGTGTTTAGAGCAGGGCTTGCATTTGGGGGACTGGGTGCTGGGACTGTTTGGGAGACGCGCAGTGCCTAAGGTGGGATGGAACTCTGAGGGTGTGAGGGGTGCGCCCAGGGTGGGGCAGTGCATGCAGAGTGGGCGAGGTGAGTGCCGGGGCATGCAGCGCCTGGGGTGGGGCTGGAACTGCCCCAGAAAGGGACGCAGAGTGGAGGGCGGTGGAAGCAGAGTGGGCAATGTCACAGCGGAAGCCAGAACTGCTGTGAAGATGGGCAGGGTGGGGGGTGGAGCACTGAAATGGGTTTACAGCATGAAGCTGGGACTGCTTGCAGGCATGCGAGCAGGGTGCGGCGTGAGAGCTGGACCCCATGAGTAGCCAGGGCGCAGCATGAGAGTTGAAAGCAGCCCGCATGTATCTTGCAACACTGTTTGGGTGCACCTCCCCCATCTCGGCACGGACTGGCTCAGTGCACACGGTGGGGAGGGGGAACTGGGGAAGCGGTGAGGAAAAAAAAGGGGGGTGCTGGCAGGAAAGGACACACACTCTCAAAACAAAGGCTAGATAGAGAGTTTGAAGAGCACATTCCCAAAACAAAGGCTTAAAGATGGAGAATTTTGTAAACTTGTCCTCAGTGTGATAAGCTATAAATAGGCATTTTTTAAAATTTAAGAGTACTCAGATTGGAAATCAAGCATTGCAAAGGTGTGGTTTTTTTGAGAAGTAGAAAAGATGCTTCCCATGGCTAAATCTCAGGCAAGAAACGGACTGTCGTCCAAAGGTTGGGCCGCCACCTGTCCTTTGGATCAAATGGTAGTTATGATCAGTTCCAAATCTCGTATTTCTCAGTTGTCACTGAGAGATCCACAAGTGGATTTCTCATGGGTTTTAATAATGGCTTTGTCTGTGACAGCTTAAAGCTCTGAAGGACATGAGAGTTTCTCAGTGTGAGCCCAGGTTGGCCCAGAAAAACTCTGCCTTGGGATGTCTAAGGATGTGAGAGCATCACGTGAATCCACAGAAAGGGGGAGAAAACCCTTGTGGGGCCTAGCCAAGCACCGAAGAATTCTCTGGAGTTTGCGCACCTGTGATAAATTGGGCAGGTGTCGTTTGTGAGCAATTGGTGACAAGTTTACAGCTCCTGAGTGTAGAAGTGAGGAATTAATCCAGGATGCAGTCCGGTCTGCAAATGGCCGGGGACTCAGACTGGGAGGGTCCCAGGAGTCTCTCTGCCATTCCCGGTCAGGGAACCATATGATAGAATTGTGGAGGTGGCTGAAAAGATAAGAAGTATGAAATATAAATGACCTTTATTTTAAGAATGCAGGGAGAGAACCCCCAACTCCCTGGGGTGTGGCATCTCTCCGGGGGTGGCAATCTCTTCCTGGGACACGTGTAGTGGAGGCATACATGTAGCTTAGGTTTGGGGTGGAGCCTGAGGGGCATTAGGGATGCACAGGTAGCCAATTGGTATTCGTTTGGTGCCACAGGAGTGGGGGAGATGGAGCTCCTTGGTTTTACCTGAGGCTTTACCGACTACAGTGTCCCATCTGGGCCATAATCCTCTCAATAAGTAAATACATAACAATTTATAGCATTCATACTGAGATAGCCTCACAAAGGTAATCTCACAAAAATATTTAACATTTTAAACTTTCTTTTCTTTTTTTCTGTAATAAGTTGAAATAGCTAATCTTACCCTTCCATGGTCAAAAGCTTTTGTGTTGACCAATCTATATTTCCAGAAACATTATTATAAAAAGATTATTTGGTTATTTTATTCAAGGTACTTTAAAATAAGAATAGGTACTACAGCAAGGTGTCTCACAGAGCAGAAAAAGGAGGGGGCCAGTTCTGGAATACCTCTGCATGAGGAATGGGCAAATGGACTCAAACCATGGCAGCGAGGCTGAGAGTCCAAGGAAGAAAAACTACTAAGAGGACACTTTAGGGCTTGTGGATTCTGTGTAAAAGGATCTAACGGGGCTCTTGCAGCTCAGACCAGAGGATCAGACATAAACTGTGACCAGGATCTCTTTTCAGATGTCATGCATGTTTGAATACTAAAGACAGGGAGTTCTTGCTAACTTCACATAGCAGAGCTTTGTGCTAAAATTTAATCATACAAGGAAGTTCAGCAATGAGCCAGGAGCCTGTTGAAACTTAGGTAAGCAAAATTCCTTTGTTACTATCTAACTATGAGAACTATGCATGAGACAGGGTTGGCTTTTAGTCAAACTTAGAACTTAGTTGAGATGTTGGATCTGTATATTTAACTGAATATTTATGTCCTAGATGCTGGAACTAAGATATGGATTGCTCAGTGCCTTAAACTGGAAGGCCATACAGTCCTGCCCATTTTGTGCACTGGTCCCCCAGTCCCTTGCATGTTCTAGAAGATTAGACACATGTCTTTGGAATATTTGAGAGAACATCTTATGAGAAGTGGGCTACCATAAGTGAGAGGCAGAGTGCAGAGCACCTCCAATATGAAAATGCATTGCTCATAACTATATTACAGCTATGCCGAATCAATGAGCTTCTGTGTAAAATCCAAAGCACAGAGGGTGAAAATGAGGGTACTTACTGAAATTTTTGGCTTTAGCAATAATTGATTTGCTATCAAGAAAGGCTGACCATATCAAGAAATAATACTATACTGTTTATCATCATGATATACAGGAATATGTAAGCTTGTTGATGTACTACATCCCTGACACACAAGGGTCATTGTTAAGTGTCATTTACCTTGGTCAAAGTGGACACTTCATTTCCAAGAGAACTATTTTCAATAGATGTGCTATTTTGCCCAGTATTTCTTAAGTTGTTTGATGACTTTTTACAAGTGTAATTAAAAAAAATACTACTTTGTACTTTTACTTTTCTCATCAAAAACATACTCCCTCTAAAACTGAAGGCAAATTTTAGTTTAATACAGAAATATAGTCCAGCCTGAGAATGAATTGATGCCATGTGCTCCCCCATGGAATGAAATCACGTCATCGAGCCCTTGTGTTTTCACAGATGTTATTCTGCTTTTGCCTGCTTGCAAAACAATTCTAACTAAATTTTGCAACTATGGGGAGAATATTATGACTACTGAAACTTTTAGCTGCTTAAATTTTTATTTACTAGTTTTGCCCACCTATAAAGCAAATATCTGGAACATGGTTGTGTTGAATGGCCTTGCTGACTTCCTGGTGGCATTTTTGGGACTAAATCAAAACATGTTTCTACTTCCTGTACCCTGAGGATGGAGACAAGGCAGTGGCCTTTTTAAATAATCATTGAGGTTATTAAATGTTGGGTCTTTTCTAAAGTTCAGTATCCTTAACAGCAACTCATGATAGCTGACAAGTCAATTTTCAATAACATAATCTTTTAAATATTTATAAATGCATAATAGTTACTACTTAGAATTGCTCTCTATGAAAATATATAACTTAAATGCCCACTTTACTGATTTTAAATGTCACATAGTCCTGAATGCTGCAGTCCCTCTGGCTTCAGGATCTCTTTGTTAATCTGTGTATTACAGTAAATATCTAAAAAAAAAAAAAAAAAAAAGCAATAAGAACCGTGGGAGCAATGAAACCCAAAAGGTGTAATAGTCATTGTACAAAAGAGAGGAAAAGAAAGTGCTCTAAACTATATAACTGCATGTATATTTAAGTGTATAAGATAGAAAATGATATCACAGAGTTTTATTGGATCATTGAACAGAACTGTTTGCAGTATCATTGTTGGAATGTCCACTCTACAAGCTTTAATTTTGTGACTTGAACAATTATTTCTAAGATGGCAATATGTAATCCATTAACTAATGATTTCCTACTGTTCATTTTTTCTTCTGTAAATCTGTATAACTTGTACCCTTAAAAAAAAAAGTGTGTGTTACACATATATACATGGCTTTATCTCAAAGCATTTCCTATCCAGGATCAGTATATGTGGCCCAAAGTAGGAGGAAAAAAATAATAGAAAGAATGTAAGGCCAGAGTATGATGATGTCTGCCACAATGCAAAGGATAGAGAAAAATTGGAGGCCGAGCTGTGCTGACTTGCTTTTCAGGCTTCTTGGGACTGGGAGATTTCCTACACCTGAGACTGGGGGCTAACACCTGGGATGCTGATTCCCAGAGTCAGCTGCACTTGAGTTCAAACACTGATTCCATCTTCTGGCAAGTCAACGTCTCAGTATCTTCCTTAGCTGTCCCATTTATAAAGAAGATAATGCTTACTACTCATCTGATTTTAATGATTGGAGATAATGCTTGCAGAGGGCATAGCACAGGCCTTGGAGTGCAGTAAAGGAATAGTGAAAATATGTGAGCCCTCCTGACTGACGCAGTATCATTCAGTGCATTTTATATGCACTCACTGTCAAACTTGTGAGTCCAGCGTGTGGGTCTCCTCATCAGCCATCTTTGTGGGAAGTGGGGCACAGCAGGAGAATGTACCCCAGGAAGTTGTCTGCATGCTCCTCGACAGCTATGTCTGTGATCTAGGCGTTCTTGCTTCCCACCTGCTGGGTGCCTGGCTCCATCACTGAGGGCTTGTTCTCATCGTGTTTGGATGACAATGACAAGATAGATCATGTCCTCCTCTCTGAATGCCCGTATCGTACACCAGCAGGGTCCCAGTCAGAGCCTCACATGCACCATGAGTTTCCTGCAACCAGAGCTAAAGTTTAGGTGGACAGCTTCCAAATGAGAATGTAAGCACTCACTTTATGAAACCCTGGATTGACTGGCTTACTTACTTACCTCAATGGTTTCCACTGGGCTCTTGCTTTCATTTTTTCATTATGCTTGCAGTATGTAAAACAGTGCCACTTCACATGATTTGTATTGGGATTGCAAGAAACCAGAACATCAAAATTCAAGCTAGAAATTTGAAACTCCTCTAAGAAACTGGCGTGCTTTCAATAACACGGCTGAAATGTGTTGAGCTCAGAGTGAAGGCCTGGGGCCTCTTCAGACCTGTGACTGCAGGTGGTGGGCATTTGTTTTCTTTTCAGTGAATCTCTCTTCTGGATTCATACTTATTATGACTAAATCCTCAATTTATTTTGTGGTCTGAACACTAACCACAGAATACAGCCTATGGCTGTTGTCTACTGAACTGTGTAGAACAATATATTAAATGGAAAACACATTATTTTAAGACATTGAGGCCCATAATTCTCTTGGCACTGTCCGCACATAGCTTGTGTTGCCAAGACTCTGGGCACTGTTGTGTGCGAGCTGCTGTAATAGCTCATTCCAAACTCTCCGAGCCTTTTCCACTAGTGGCCAACTTTTAATTCACTGCCTTATGCTGATGGAGATGTTCTCTTTGTTGTCCTTTCTGTCACAAAAAAGAAGCTTTAGAAGCCCAAAACTAAGACAGAAAATGACTTGTACTGCTTATTTCAATTTAGTGAACATGTGAATATCTGTATGGGGTATTATTTTTCTATGACTCATTTACATTTAGGGAGGCTATTTCTTTGACTTCCAAAACTGTCTAAATAAATAAAAGTTGAATAAATTCATATGCCCATTCAATGAAGAAAAAAATAAACACTCATTCTCTTGAGTTTATGCTTGCTATTCCTCCCATCAGCTTTCCCAGATTCATTGTAACTACGCGTCATTATTGTGGACAAATTCATTTTTAAAATGTAAGTCAACAATTAGAGATAAGCTAGAACTGAAAACCTCTGCCAGCTGCCTTTCATCAATTTTGCGGTTTCTCCTAGGTTTATGGAATAGAGTAGCTGTGCTTTTCAGAGTAACACCTCGGCTGAGCTAACCACAGCTGTCTACCAGAGCCAGTGGCAAGGAGACTGGTGGCTCAGGCGTTTTAGGGAGAAACTAATTTTTCTTTTCTTGCCTGCCCCAATAAGATAAAAAAAATTCAAGTAAAATCAGGGAAAAACAAAACCAACAAGCTTTAAAAAAAAAAGTCTCTACATTAGCCAGCTCCCCCTCACCCTGGCAAACACCTGGCATTAGCAGTTTATAAAAGGAAAGTGTTGCTTTTGGCCCAAGTTTGCTTTGCCCACGGCGCAGGCAGGGCGCCTGGGCAAGCTCAGCCCGGAGCCGGCAGCTCGCAGGGAAGGAGCCGGGCCTGTGGTTCCTCCTCACCTCGGACGGCTCTGGACAGCAGCCTCTAACCCGGGCCGCGGAGGGACCTGATGCTGAATGTAGCAGCCTCATGTTGTGTTCCAGGGCCTTAAAAACACATCCTCTGAGCCACTCAACGCTGTATCACTTTATCGCAAAACAAATTTAAAAGTACGTGAAAATGAGCAAACGGGACCCGAGACCCAGGGAGCGCATTCTATCTGTGAAAGCGCAACCACTTGACTTCGAGGCGATTCTGTCACACGCGAAACCACTGAATATTAGTACCACGAGAATAACGTTCCCTTAACACTTTGTTGGAAATCTTTCTAATTTAAAAACCCTCAGGGATTGCCTGGGGTCACTCAGTGCCTACCGTCCAGGTCTCACAATTAACATTTACTGTCTTTCATCCCACATCTGTCTTACCCATTGCTCTACCCGGAATTCAATGCGGAATTGTCCAGTTTGGTTACCCTTAGAGGTTTGGAAGCAATGTGTTTGTACAAGGAAAGAGTGCACATAAGAGGCCTGACAGCTCCCAGGACATCGACAGCCTGAAGGTTTCGCAAAGTGAGCCCTTGTGAGCCATCGGGCACAAGGGAAAAGAGAGCTGGGCAATCACAGCTGCTGAGGCTGCTGTGTGAAATAAGAACGTTAAGTTCATGCTGTGTAGACCGCAAACACTGGTCCTACACACGGAACAGATGCATGAGCCCTGCATGTGGTCACAGAATCCTTCACATAGAACTCCAGCCAGACAGTACCCCGGGGTCAGAGTCGTCACTCAAACTGAACATGTTTGCCATGCATGACAAAATAAAATTCCCAGATATGTGCCCCAAGAACTCCAAGAGCAATGATGTCAATTAAATCCGTGATTTACATACATAGCAAACAAAAGCGATTTTGAATAAAGCACAAAGTCAGCAAGTATGGCGTCTGCGGTTCTCGACACCAGCACTCTTCCTCTAATTTTTGCAAATTCAGGTACGCTCTATTCCCTTTGTTTTTCAAAAGGAGGCAAGGGGAGAAGATTGAAGTTTTATGTTACAATTTTAACCCTGAGTTATTTTGGGATCCTGGGTTTGACAGAGACAGTGGTATGGAAAATTTTCAGAGACTTTGATCTCAGACAGAGGAGAGTGATTCAGATAAACATAACATGTATAGAGAATGTAAGAGTGTCCAGGGGAGTACTCTGTGTCAAATGATGTGGAGTTGCTCAAAACGGGTGTATATTTCCAGTGAGACCTTGGGGTTGGGGTGATGAACAGGTAAAAGAAAGTATAATTGTGTAGAGAGTCATCCGTCTTCTGAATACTGGATTTTGCTGGAATAAATGTAATTTAGCTTTCATTGTTTGCTAACTTGAAAGCTGATCGCAAATAATACTCTTCAACAGCCTCATTTTGAATTTTTATGATTTCTTGGTCTACTGACTTTCATTATTAATGGTAGGGCAGTGAGTGTGGGTTGTGTGCTTCAAATGATGTGACTGAGAGAAGACCTGGGGGTTTTAACATAATTTCTAAAAGGTTACCAGAAAAATAAAAACTAAATTTTAAATTTTTTAAATTTTAAAAAGTAAAATTTTAACATATTAATTGGGAACTTCATTTATCCAGAAGACTCCTTGAAGTGGACTGCAACAGCTCATTCTTTAACTAGCCATAAATGATATAACTTACATGCACAGTGGTATATTTTGTGATATACTCACTTTTTGAATGAAGTGAATATATTGCTTTTAAGTCATGTTAACTGAAATTAACTAAATTAATTGCCTTTTAGGCCTTAAGTCTTATAGCACAAGACTCTCAGTGGAGAAGAAAGCAGGCTCCCGCCCAGCCCCACATGAATTCTGCATGTAGAAGTTACTTCTTCGCAGTGTTTGGATAGCTGGCCACTGAAACTAGATGGGTTCCCTCTCTTCCTATTCCAGACCCCTGAAATTCTCAGGAATATCAGATTACCAAGTACAGGCGCTAAGAAGTTTACTACATCAGATACACAAGGACCTTATGATTCTGAAAGTCCACAAATACTTCAGGTTTCCATTCTGTTTATGGCAAAACTAAAACAAATACATCCTAAAGGTGATCCCTTGTAGACAGCTGATATTTGAAACAGTAGCAATGTGAAATGTTTTCTACTTCTCAGCGTGGTCTGCTGCCAATGCGGGAAAGCATGAATGCTAGGGGACATCCTGATGCACAGTGACACAGCAGTCATGCAGCTACACATTGGAAAAGCTGTCTGTGTCCAATATCAGCCAGATACCACGGAGAGCAGGCTCTGTGCATGGAGCATAAATTGGAACCAGGTCCTGCTGGATCTGAAAGCACTTACAAGTTCAAAGGATAGGAAGACCTTTGAACACTTAACATTTTGTTATGATCTAAAATAAAAACACAAGTCATTTTTAAAATTCTCATGAGATTCTGCCATCCTTGTGGCAATATTTTAAAGAAAACTTTTTCTCCTTGTTGTTAGACAAACTACTCATAATTGCATGTTCTTAGAATTATGTTTTAGTTGAAGGGATGCTGATGTGTTCTTGGCAATAGAGCAGACAGAATGGAGAAGGTACTCACTTTGTAATCATTTAATTCATGGCCTATGTGTAAGATGTGTACACATGAGCTTGTTCATGTGGACTTGTGATGCATATACTTTGAAGACCTGGCATCTGGCAGGTATTATGTCATCATTTGTTACATGTATGATCCAAAGTCAGCTTAGTTAAGCAATAACTATTTGGTCCTTTTCAACTAGCTGATGTAAGGTTGCAAAATAAATTACAAAGTAATTTTAAGTTAGTGTTGCCATCTTAAATTTAAACTAAGGGTCCAAAGGGATAATGCTACACAGTGTCATCCATTTTCTGAGTGTCACAGTCAAGTAGGCTGTGATGTTCACAGTTCACCCTGGGATCAGTGATCTGGGAAGCTCAACATGCTGATGATAGCACTCAGAAAGTCCATTTCAGAAAACTGACCCAGTGTGGCAGTCTGCTTGGCTAGGTTGCTGCACAGCAACACAAGATGCAGCAATTATATCTATCTGTGCGTGGAGAGTCCATGTGGAGGTTCTACTCTCCCCACAATAAAAAAAAAAAAAACACCTTACAGAAACTTCATATCTTTGCACTGTCTTGAGGGATGCTCATTCGTGTCAGTGAGCAGACACCCCGTGGGATTTCAGGTGGCAGCCCCCATCCTGTGCCTAGCACACTCCGTGGCCAGCACGGGACTCGACTTTGCTTCTGTGTGGTCCTGCATGCTCTGCAGTGTCTCTCAAGCACTTCTCCTGTCTCAGACATTAAGTGAAGTTTTCGGTTGTGCTGTGCAGTGCCGTTGGTTTTATGGGTTTCTGGGGGTGTTCCGGCAAGCACCAGCTTATCTAGAACGCTGGTGTTTGAGGAAGACCCGGCTGTTCCCTGGGGCATGGCTTTCTGAGGCTGTTCTGAGTTTTGACCCCACTGCCAGGCACCTGTCCCTTGGCCGCTCTCCCCCTTTCCCCTTTCTTTCACTTCTCTCTCTCACATCTCATCCTCTACTGACCAGTGGGATAGTACCCTGTGTTTCAGTTTCTAATTTATAAATTTGTGTTAGTTACTTCGTACTTATAAAAAGTGCAAAGCATGTGTGTCTCCTATAGCAACAATATACCGCATGGTAGTCAAGGTTATGCAGAATGACGGTTTACTGTTGGGATGGTGCAATGATTATGGCTTCATAACCTTTTCAATTTTGTATTTATGTATTTATTCATTTTTTACGTAACTGCATTCATTTGTTTTGGGAGGGCTAAACCTTGAACCCCCACGTGATAAAAAATTCTTTACCACTAAGTCACTTCCCAACTCTGGCTTCTTTATTCTTTTACGTTTATTTCTCTGTATACCCTTGGTTAGAAACCAGGAAGGCAATGCATCTGCCTTGTTTGCTTGCATGTGTGTGTTCACTGCAGCACTGTACTCACCAGAAGATACACCCTCAATGAGCTTTGCGGAAGAGTATGTGATAAACATGTGACCAGTTTAGCCCTAACCCTCTGATGATGTCAAGAGAGCAGCCAGGCAGAAGTGCTGAACACCTAAGGAAGTTTTGTCTCCTACATGAGAAATTTTTGCTTGATTGAGAGAAGGCCAGGTTGAAAATAAGGGAGTGTTTTCATGTGGGAGACCTCAGAAAGTATCCTGAATCTTCAAACTTATACACTAATGCGAGGATAACTCTGCTCATTCTACACTAATATTTATTGGACCACTCTTGTTATGTTTATCATTACATCCGTTTTTACTGAGGGTTAGAACAACTTGAAAGTTTTAGGATCCACAAATCCTGAATTCAGAATGAGATCCAGTTAATTTTCTAAAGGGCTGTTTTTCTCTGTCTAGTTTCCCACTTTTTTCTTTTCCTAACTTCGAGTCATCCTCCTTTTATCCATTTCTTTTAATGGCTCTCAGCCAATCTAGCAGTGTTGTCCAGCATCCTATTGCTTAGATTTTCAGTGGAGTCTTCAGCAATATAAGTTGGGAAGTCCCTTACCTACAACAGTATCGCATTCTTAATAAAATGAATATTTGCATTTCCCCCCTATCTTTATGAAAACTTACAATCTTAAAGGTCTCCCCACTGACACATACTGATTGGCATGAGTGTCCCACTACTCAGAAGACAAAAGAGTAGATGTTTCCTCTTTCTTGCTTCTTTCCAATGTGACATAAAACTGTAATCTATATGGGGCCTTCGATATTTGAAACTCAGATTTCATATAAATTTTGAAAAAGGAACACAAGACCTAGAGATAACTGAGAATTATTTCTGAGGTGATGCAATATCAGAGCCAAACATCAGTGGGGACAAGTAAGGATAAAAGGTGTTTCTAAAACAGATTTGACAAAATTTTGGAACTTGTTGGAAGTGGAAGATGAAAACCAATGAGCACAGGATGCCACTAGTTTCTCAATATTGAGAAGTAAGGCTTATTAATCACACACACATATACACAGATAGGTACATATCCACACCAACAGGAAGACAAAGATTATTTAAGAATAGACTTGTAAAGGGGTTAAAGCTCCCCTGCACATCTGGAGGGAGACACCTACCCTGACTGTAGAGACAGCTGCTGCAGGTGCCCGAGGGAAAGACTAGATGAGAGAGAGGGGACTGGAAAGGACTCAGGAAAGGGTGAGTCTTGAGAGGTTACAGGGTCAAGGGAGCTGAGCCCAGGAAAGCTACTGAACAGGGCTCAAAATAAGAGAATAGCTTGGAAATCTGAACAGCACGAAGACCTCAGCAAGAAACTTTAGTCATAGAAAATGTGGGAAATTGGAGTGAACAGGGTGTGTCAGTCAGCACTCACCAAAGAAACAGACTGAAAGACAGACATACAGGTGAGGCTTTGCAAGATGGCTTGCAGTGGGCTCCTGAAGGTCTGCAGAAGGGCTGTGGAGGACTGCAGAAAGGCTGCCCACAGGCTCCAGCTCATTAGAGTCATCAGAGGTGGAAGGCCCAGAGCTCACAGTGCAAAGGAGGACAAAAGATCTGAAATGGGAGACTGAATAGTCTGTGCTGAAAGACCAGAGACAAAGCCCAAGGTGATGGTCAGGTCTGGAGCTCCTCTGAAGAGACAGAAGGGAGTCTTCCTTTGGTTTCCCTTTTATCCATTCATGCTATGGGCATGCTGACGGCTGTCAGTCACACCCAGGGCAATCCCTGGTGGGCTCATTTTGTTAAAACAGGTCAAAAGATTCTTATGACATGAAAGAAAAAAGAAAATGATGACGTTCCTGGCTACCTAACTATTCTGTCAATAGCACAGTGATTTTGGTACTATTTCAAATTGCATCTTAATAGCATGTCACCACAGTAAGAAAGCAACCAATATCTACTAGAACAGCTATAATATTTTTAAAAAATCAAATGTAATGAGTAATGCTGAAATTGTGGAGAACTTGAAGTTCACATATTGCCGGGATGCAAATTGATGGCTTTGCTATGGCAAACATAAAAGTTAAGCAGAGAATTGTTGGATGGCTTCACAACTCAACTCTTACATGTAACAACTAAAAATGGGAAAGGAAACATTTAAGCAGGAAGTTGTGTGGAAATAATCAAAGTACTGAAAAGGTAAAAACAACCCAAATGCTCACTAAGACATGAATGATTTAGTCAACTTTCCTATCACTCAGACAAAATACCTAACATTCATGAGCTGGAGGAGGATTCCTAGCCCTAACCTTTGAAGTTTCAGACATCAGCATCTCAGTTCATTGCTCACTGCTCCAAGGCGGGAATACCAAGGCGGAAGGGTGTGGAGAAGCAAAGGTACTCACTGCACAGCGGCCTGAAGCCAGAGCACAGGGAAGGGGCCCAGGAAAACTACATTTTCCCTGGTCTCTTGCTAGCTATGCACACCCAGCTGGAGCTCTCCTGTGAGCAGCACATTCATTTGTGAATATAAGTGGATCAGTGAGCTGATAAGTACAGCACCTTCAATCTAATCATCTCTTCAGAAGTCTCTTTGTATCATCAATGTGACAATTAACATGATAATTACAATGAATAATCCAAATGTGTTCTATTATACAATGGTGTATTTGGCAGTAACATGGAGCAAAGCTCTGATGCTTGCTACATCATGGATAAACATAGTGAACATGGTGCTAAGTTAAAGAAGACAAGAGTAGCTGCATCACATGCTGTGCTTGTGTTTATATTAAATGGACACAGCAGGCAAATACACGAAAGCTGTCAGAATCTGCGAGGAACGCAAGGCGGATACTGCTGTCTGAGTGCTGGGGACCTTCTTCTGGGATGAAGGCGTTGGAGGGAGTAGTGACTTTACTGTGCAGTGCTACAAATGTTTTTAAGTCCTCCGGAATAGTCCCTTTAAATAATTAAAATGGTGAATTGTTACGTGAATTTTATTTAAAGATCAGTGGGTTGATTTTTAAAGTCATTTTGACCACGAATGCTTTCAGCTTACCTAAAAAGAACACATTTTTAACTTGGGTCAAAAACTACAGAATATTAAACTATCTCAATGAGAATAAGAAATGCTAATTTGACATTTGCAGACAGGAAAATACTGAATTTTTCACAGAAAAGCAAGATCGTAGAGCTTATTGTTTGATATGAGCCAGAGGTTCTAACTTTTCTGTTAGGAATCAGTGAAACCAGGTGCCTTTAAATATACCTTTTCAAGTAAACAAGTGACTGACTCAGTGTTCAAGCTGCTGAGCAGGACGGGCTCACTTGTGAGCTTCCCTTCTGTGTGATTTGCATGTTTTATAGTTTGAATGAGAAACGCAGGCATCCGTAGAGCGTGTCTGTGTGGATTCTGTGTGCAGCCATCACCTATGTCTAGAACTTCTGCAGCGTTGGAAGATGCTCCTCACCTAGATGCACTACATCCCTACAGTCCCAGTGTTGCAAAGTTGTTTGTGACTTCTCCTACCTCCAAGGTCTGCTAATGACAGTAAAAACATCGTGGAGATGGTAGAGCCCCTAAGCCTCAGCTAAGCCAACACTGGGGGAGATGGGAGCTCAGCAGCAGGGTCAAAGGAAGGCTCTGCGCACCGCAGGATCTGAACGTGCACCTGGAGGGACGGCAGACACAGCACCCTCTCTCTTCATTTACCCAGCTGCAGTTTCATCCAGGGTGGCTTGGGTACCAGTATCCTTCCCTCCTGTCTGCTCCACTGCCTGCCCTTTCCCTTGCAGTGCTAGAGTCTGAGAATGGACTGAGCAGACTGTGTCTGAGAATGGACTAACTTCTGCCCTTGGGTTTCCCCCCTCTCACACACAGGACAAAGCACCTCTGGAGGGACCTGTACTCAGTGTGCCCCGAAGTGCCTCTCCTTTGGCAGGGCTTCATTTTGTTTCAGGAAGTGGTGTGTGAAGGCAGAGTTGAAACTGCTACAGAGGTTTGTGTTTCGGCAAAGCATTCTAGCCACGCAAGCTCAGCGCCAAGGAATACAGAGGATATAGCATAGCATGCAGCTGACGCAAGTCACTCACATGACTCAGAAGAGAGCCCTGCACCCCATGGGCAGAGCCTTCCCACTTCTGTGGAAAACATTTTCCAGAGCTCTTTGGAAGAGGATGACTCATGTCAGTGGGTATTTTTAGGAATCCGTGAACTCCTATTTAGCTTAGAGATGCAAGATCCCATTTGAGAAGAGCTCTGAGCCCTTACACACATGCGGCTTTGAATGTTGTAATTGTACCATGGTATCTTGGTCTCTGGGATGAGTCATCTTCTTGTTAAGCAGCAGAGGAAAACAGAAAAGCTGTTGCTACAACAGAGTGTTTAATACAATGTTTAAAAGCTCAAAGCCAGTAACAGAGTCCTGTTCATGTTTTTCAGGGACACACCCATTTGTTCCAAACTCATCTTGTTATACTTGATTAAATTTTTTAAAGTCACTTCTGGACATTTTTAGAAGCCTATTAAAGTATCAGCGCCAATGTTCAGGGCAGATATGGTCAGATATGGCAAAATGTCTTCTGAGGTCCCCTGCAGAAAGTACTCCTGTGTTTGCCTCTCGTATTTCAGACATTGGGAAGAAAGGCCTAATTGGAAAAGCTGGTGCTGTGACAGCAGCAGGGAACACTTTTGTCTTGGAAACTGGAGCTGCCCAAATGCGTGGGTGTCTGTATTTGTCCAAGAGTGTGTGTGTGTGTGTTTGAATGCATGTATCTATATGTGTGTATGTTTTGTGTGTATTTGTGTGCACACATATGAGTGTATTTTGTGTTTTTGCATCTCTGTATTTATGTGACTGTGTGTATCCGTGTGCTTTTGTGCATGGTAGTCTTACTTACTAAATAGCAATTCTAGTTGAGCACAAATCATTCTAACCACTAACCTGAAAGTGGTGCACAGAATTTTCATGCTGAGAAATGAAACTTTTGTTTTGAGATGTGTGTGAGTGGGGGAAACATACTATCATCAAAAGCTCTGAGAGACATAGGTTAACATAGCATGATTTGAGCTGGGTGACAAGAATTTCTCACCTTCCAGTAAAAATCAAAAGCCAAATAAAACAAGCAAGTGTCAAAAGAGACAGAGAGACAGAAACCACTTTCCTTCGCCCTGAACGTCACGCTCCTTTCGCTGTGGCTGCTGGCCTTCTGTGTGCCTGTAGTTCTGCTGCCTGCGATTCAGATTACTCTTTGGTGTTTTCTCCTGAATATACCTGTTCTCTAAGAGTTCCTTGGCTCGCACATGTGAGTCTGTTCACTGACACTCTACCTGGTTTGACCTGCGTTTAACCCACAGTCGTGCACTGACTACTCCACGCTTCTCCAGGCAGGACCTCGTTCAGAGCTCTCCGGAGTACATTTCCCAGCCTCTCCCCCTTCACCATCACTGCCATGAAAGCAGATGGTGCCTTCCAGTCCAGTGGGGAACTACAACAAACAATTTTAGAGAGCAAATTGGGGAGTTGATGTTTCCTTTTAGATAAACAAATGATAGCTGATTAGGCGCAGCCAAGAAAGAAAAGCAGATCTCTAATTTCACCTTAAATTCAAATCACTAACCAGTCCTTGGAACAGAAACAAAACAAAAAACAAAACAAAACAAAACAAAACAACTGCTACATAGGATTCTTAAACTGAAATTTTGACCAAGCTTCTTATGTTTCAGTCAGGACACAAAGCAAAAATAAGAGATTCTGTTGATGGCATTTTTGATAGAGCCAAATGTAAGAATATATTAAATAATTTTTGGTAAAATCTTGGTAGTATTTGCATTTTATGTATACCTCCTTATTTGTGTTTTCCACAGAGACTGAGTCTTACTTTTTACCCAGTGGACAAATACCTTCATATTTAAATTTCTCAACAGAATTCCCTGAAATATCATAACTCTGCACCATTAAACGTCAAAGCATTCACTGGCTTTGAATTAATTAGGAATTATTAATCCCAAGCTAATATCAAATAAGCAAAGCAAATAAATACTGGAAAACATTTCAATAAGAGTGCAAGTCCTTTAGATATAAGCTTTGTATTTAGTGTATTTTCTAACACTTGAGTCTCAATAAATATTTGTGAGTCAATAAACAAATACCACTAAATCATGGTGAATCTAATAGGATGTTAGCTATCGAGTTCAATTAAGCTTGCTAAATGATTTAACCTGGCGATAGAAGTAATGTTCTTTGTGTCCATATGAAAAAGAGTCTGCCAAGAAAATGACAATGTTTCTTTAACATAATTGGTATTGAACACTTCCTGCTGAAAATAAGTAGTCATTAATTTCATTTGGTACTTGAAATCACTGGTTGTACAGAATGAAAAGATCATATTACAGTTTACAAAAAAAGGAAAGTACTTAGATTCTTATGTATTTATAAACGTTATTGCTACATTTAGTCAAGTATAGGAAGTGTGAGTCAGCTAAGAGTGAGATTACATTTAAAAGTAGTCTTCATTACAAAGTTGAAGCTGTCTGATTTTAAATTATTGACCACCTTACTTATTTCCTATAATGTATTCTTTTTTAAAAAATTTTATTTAAGGAGAAAAAGAAAAAAAAGCAGAGAAAGGGTACAAGTTATACAGATTACAGAAAAAAATTAACAGTAGGAAATCACTAGTTAATGGATTACATATTGTCATCTTAGAAATAATTGTTCAAGTTACAAAATTAAAGCTTATAAAGTGAACATTCCAACAGTGAGATTGCAAACAGTTCTATTCAACGATCCAACAAAACTCAGTAATATCATTATCTATCTTATACACTTAAATATACATGTAGTTATATCGTTTAGAGCACTTTCTTTTCCTCTCTTTTGTACAATGACAATTACCCATTTTGGGTTTTGTTGGTCCCACAGTTCTTATTACTTTTTTGGAAGAGAGTAGAACCAAATGTGACATAACAGAACAGAGCCAGTCAAATCAAAAGGATGGACATAATAGATAATGTAAAAGCATAATACAAGGTGATCAACGATGGTTACCATAATGCCTCCCGTTATCTCTAATAGAATTGCCTATATCATCAGTTATAATAAAATTGAACAAAACAGTAAAGAACAAAACCAAAAAAACCAAAACATCGGAGACATTATAGGTCTTCAAAAGTAGATAATAGTCAACCAGAATGGGCATCATAATGAATCCCACTATCTTCACAGCTGTTGCCTAAACTTTCGAACCTGGTACCATCAAGCAAAACAGAATAGAGGAACATCAGTCAAAACAAGATGGTGAGAGCAATAAAGGGCTTTAAATCAAGATAATGGAAAGTCAAAGTGGGTTACTATAATATATCCTGCTATTTTTAAATTTATTTTTCCCTTAATTAAAAGGATAAAAATAAAAAAGTAAATAATAAAATGGAGATTGAGATAAAAGAGGGCATAACAGCAAAACAGCGCAGATCAAAACATAACCATTTAAGCAAAGTAGTGTTTCACCACAAGACAATCCTGACATAAAAGTAGTTACCATATTGTCTCTTTCCTTGAAATCTTTGAGTATAACTTCATATACTGTAGCATCAAATATATCAAAATAATGTAATATAATGTATTCTTAATAGACAAAATTCTTAACTTTTTATCATTTCCCCAAACTTCTAGTGGTTATTAATTTTTAACTTTAATAAATACAAGAAAGAGCTTGCGATGAAAATCAAATACTAGTTTATGAATTGTGGTTGAAAGAATATTAAACTGTAAATTAAAACTTTGAAAACTTTAGATTTTATCAGTAAGTTGTATTGTCTTCAAAGACTAATTTCATTTTTTCAGAATTCTTTTTTTTTTCCAAAGGAAATTTTGGAATGAATTAATTGCATGATTACATCCATGATTTGGAGCTGGTCAACACTGCAGTCCATTGTAGATACAGTCCAGGCAGGGACTGAGGAGGACGCCGCACAGCCCTTCCTTGGCTGGCTGGGTGAGCGTCTCTGCAGCCACGTTCTAGGCAGCTGGCCATCTACTTGCTTTTCTTCTTGGACCGGTGTGAGGGCTGTGTTTGTCTGGCTTCTTTGCAGTTTCAAGTGCTCATATGACACATATTAAACCAACAATGTGTGATGTTAAGTGACACAGATCGTTTTCAGGAACGAAACTCATACGAAGCCTTCAACCTCCTCCCCTTTGCCACTTGGATGCACAAAATTGTGATAGTCTCAGGAGCGCTGAGGCTAACAGAGCCGTAAACACAGGGACTTGGTGGTCTGATTCCTTCACGAAGGACAGCTGTCTACTGACCTGGAACACGCATCTCCACATGTTTCCTGAATAAGAAACAGAACTTTTTGACTTTGGACCAGAAAATAGAACTCCGTTGCTTTGTTTCTTATAGCTGTGCTCTTGTTACAGCAGCTGGCATTACCTTTGCCGTTTCATTTGTTTCCCAAAGAAATGCATGTTTCAGGATTGACATATTTGAAAATGACATTAAGTGTGGGGGGAGAGCTTGATGCTATGTGTTCGCCTCACCCTGGGCAGGCCCTGGATTTTATCTCAAGTGTTACAGAAAAAAATCTATATGTATATCTCTATCTATTTTTATTTATATGTGTAAAGCTACTTCAAATCAGCCAGCAAATAGGAAGCATAATGTCAGTATAAGAGACTAAGAAAATGTTAATTTGGTCAGCAGTTTCAGTCTCCTTGGAGTTAATCCTTGAACCTGACAGTGGTCATTTTACTTTCTGCTTCAATTTTTTTATTTCCCCATTTTAATCTTGTGAAGTGTTGCGGAGCTGTCATACAGACACAATATAAATCATCTCTGAACATACATTTGTGTGTCAATTTGTTCTCCTAAATTTAAACTCACATACTCCCTGAGTTCATTACTCAGGAAACTGTCTCCTGGCTTGTGTCTTAGAGACAGCCAGAAGGTTTGATTTATATCTCCTATTTCAATGCTTTTACATAGGCAGAGAGAAAGAAAATCAACTCAAAAAATGAGGGGTGCTTTCTTTGCTAGAAGAGTGAAACTGAGAATCATTTAAACAATATCCATGCCAAGGTGTCAGTTTAACTTTCAGAACCTTGATCATGTTTCTTGCTGGCTTGCATAGAATTTCAAATCAACAAGGACCTGAGGTAGATGGATTTTTAATACTGGTGTTTTAACAACTAAGGGTGTTTTCCAATTCTCTATCACAGGGTATTATCACAGATCATAATGAAGAAAAAAGTTTTTTGCAAAAGAGACTTTCCTTTTTTCTACTTGATGGATTCCGATCTACACTACTAACTTTCTCCACATATTTCCAACTAAATCACTTCTTTGTAGTTTAGCCAATGAACTTTATGTAAATGTCTCAGTAGGAAATGAGATTTTCATGAGCCCTCATATGTTTGAAGACTAAATTTCTTTAAGTGTTTTCAGTGAAAATGAGTGCATATAAGAGCATAGAATTCTGAGTGGATGAAAGTGACAAGCTTATGCCTTATCCCTGGATTAAGTACCTGAACTCAGGACTGAAATGCACCATGTGGAAGAGAGAACAGTGCTCTGTTGGTTCCTTGACTCTAGATCTAGTGTTACCTTTGCTGTTCCAATTCTACCATCTCATACAAGCCTCATGCTTCTAACTTCCCAGAATGAGCTTTTGCATCTGAAATAAACTTTATCGAGACAGATATTTACCAAACTATTTGAAACTTTCTTCAGTTGCATTGTAGTATCCAATCCAAGAAGTAGGCTGAATAATTCAATTGGTCAAGTATTTTATTGATTCAGATGCACTCTCAACCACTATGCTCTTTGGTCTAGGAAAACAAAGAGGAGAAGGAAAAAAGAGGAAACAAGCAGTAGACAGAATACTGCCTCGAGGGTCAGAGGACACTTAATTTATTAGATTATAAAAGATTTTAAACTGTCAGAGTTTTGTGTTACAATGGAACAAGTTCCTGTTATTGCACATAGGTTTTTAAAGTTATTTCTTGAACAGCATACATTAATTACCAGTGGAAAGAAACAATGTCTTAGGTAGAACAAAAAGAATAATTATAAGGAACAGGGAAGTCATCTAAAAGTTTGCTTAATTATATAATTTCTTCAGAGTTTGGTGTGTGATATATGGGTATTAGATGCATTATTTTACTGCAGCCAAAAATTTTTCCATAAACATAATGGCTTTAAACATCACAAATTTATTTTACTGTTCTGGAGATAAATTCAAAGTGGGTTCCATTTAACTAAAACCAAAGGTCAACAGTGTTGTATTACTTCTTGAGGCTTGAGGGAGAATCTATTTTGACCAAGAATCTCTCTTTTGGCCAAAATTTCCTATTCCTAGGCTTTGAACTTGTTTCTCCCCCTCTATCAGTATTGAACCCAATTTGAACAAAATTGGTAAAAAAATCTGTGCAATGAAAAATGCCTGTCCTTAGTACCTGACACTCGGGTTATCTCATCACCTTAGTCTCGTCTTGGCAATTGCTTTTTAAATGAGGCAGATACTTTTAGGGCAAGCTCCTGTACATATGGCAGAGAGAACTGCCTAGCCTTTGAAGACTGTCAGCACACCTTCAGAGTTCTTCCTTTTTGTTTCAGCTAAAACTCTTTGAGAAACTTACAAGGAAAGTACCTAACATCTTCCACTGTGAA
Organism: Cavia porcellus; assembly: GCF_034190915.1. Taxonomy (NCBI): domain Eukaryota; kingdom Metazoa; phylum Chordata; class Mammalia; order Rodentia; family Caviidae; genus Cavia; species Cavia porcellus. The sequence goes on from NW_026947510.1 coordinate 24,722,184, forward strand.
CACGTGAGTTATTACCCTCGACTGAATATTCTCAGAAATGCATGTTTTAAAATGAGCACGCTCAGGAACACACCCATCCCTACACAGGCTTTCCTGTCTGAGTACGAAGAGGTCGCGTGGTGGAACTGTCCTGCTATCTCCGTTTGGCAAGATCATTGCTTTGTGCTTAACTACAGGTTTGCCTTACTTGGTGCAAGTAATAAACCTCTTTCCATTTTTAAAACTCTTCTGGTTGCAATCATTGGCAACCTCTCCAAGAGGAGAACCCATCTAATTCTTTTACATTATCCATAGAGTTTAGCGAGAATCACCTCGTC